>NC_134354.1:689026583-689111583 GCF_048569485.1 Anomaloglossus baeobatrachus
AGGCAAAATGAACAAATCAAGAATTGCTTTTTTTTTTATTGCTTTTTATTCCAATTTTTCGGAGCCTGAATAAACAAAAAACGAGTAATTCAGGAATTTTTTTTTCACTGTTCAACCCCTGTGGTAAGTGATAAGATACTTCAGGTCAGTATGATTACAGCATTGCCACATTTGTATCTTTTTTATTTTTTTTCTTTTGCAAAATAAAATTTAATTTCATTGAAAAAATATACCGTAATTGTTTTTGCATCTTTATATTCTGAGAGCTACAGTGGGTAATAAGTATTTAGTCAGCCACCAATTGTGCAAGTTCTCCCAGTTAAAAAAGATAAGAGAGGCCTGAAAACAAATCCACAAAATCACCGCGTCTGAATTGGCAAGATTTATTTTGCAAATTATGGTGGAAAATAAGTATTTGGTCAATAACAAAAGTTCATCCCAATATTTTGTTATATATCCCTTGTTGGCAAAAAGCAAATAAGAGGCTAAAAACATAACTTTTAATTAAAGTATGTAAAAGACCTAATACTTAGGCCTATGTAACCATAAGCATCCCCGACTGCTATCAGGATATAAGGCGTAGACCACGCCAAACAAGAGAGCCCCTCAGGGATGCCACAAATATAACAAAGTAGTAAACAAAAAAAAGAAAAACACAAAATACATAAATCATATAGATTGTTGACAGCGGTCAACAGTTTAAATGTACATACAGCATTGATAGTACAGTTGATATAGAAAAGATTGGAATGGTCTCACCAATTAGGTGGTCCGCTGGGTAAATCAGTCTCTCCCTCCTAGGAGTCCTAGAGTTGCCATGGCGTCACTAACCCTAGTCCTGATGGGAGATATCCTCGACTATTACCCCAGACTTCCGCCCTAACAAGGGCAGACCACAGCTAGCTATAATATCAACCTCTGTACTCTCCCTAATAGCAGCCCGACGCGTTTCATCGATATAGGCTCATCAGGGGATATCATCCTACAGAGGCTTCTGGTTACGTTGGCCTAAGCATTAGGTCTTTTATATATTTTTGTTAACTTATATTTTAGCCTCTTATTTGCTTTTTGATATTTATATCATAAGTGACATTGAACACATTTGCTGTATTCTATATCCTTTGTTGGCAATGGCAGAGGTCAAACGTTTATATCCTTTGTTGGCAATGGCAGAGGTCAAATGTTTATATCCTTTGTTGGCTATGGCAGAGGTCAAACGTTTTTTGTAAGTCTTCATGAGGTTGGCACACACTGTTGGTCGTATGTTGGCCCATTCCTCCATGGGAAACCGTAAATCAACATCTGGTAGTCTGGGACACTACAGAATATAAAGTGTCGCTGTGTTTTCTTCAATATACATTGAGGTGTTATAATTGTTAATCCTGGTATAAGAAATCCTAATTATTTTTATTTATGTAGCAAATATAAATACACATTGTGTTTTACTGGATCAATGGCAACCAGGGTGAAGAACACAAATACCTCCTCACCGTTCCAGGAATAATTGAGAAGTACCACTGGATCCACAAGAATGTTTTCACCAGACCGGGGTTTTGCTCGAACCAGCGTCAAAAGTGATGAAACCTGGATTGGGTTGTTTGGAACATAATTACAATGTGGAGCGGTTTTATAAATATAAATATGCTGTTTTTACATTTTTGTTTGTGAGCAGAATGAATAATCTTTTAAAGGGACTCTGTCAGTACATTTTTGCTATGTAAACTGAGATCAGTATGATATAGGGGCTGAGACTCTGATTCCAATGATGTCACTTACTGGGCTGTGTTTTGCTTTTTCACTAAAATTTAATGTTTTTATTGAGAAAAGAATTTCTTTACATGACTAGCCTCCTGGTCCAACTACTCCCCCACCACTAAGCTGTCATGGTCGGCCTTCTGTTTTTGGAGACTAGTGACAGGTTCAGGACTAGAGTCCCTCCTTGCCATCTAAGGCTCTATATTTAAATGTAGTTTCATTTCTTTTGGTGCCTAAGGAGTCAGTTTTGTTGCCAGCAGTTCCTAGCAAAGCATTTCAGCTGCAGCTGCTGTGTAGTCAAGCCCCTGCTTGTTTAAGCAGAGGTGTTTCCCAGCAATCCCTGCTGAAGATACAAAACCTTTGTACTCGGGCTGCCTTTGTGCAAGGTCATGTTGAGGAGTGTTCCTGAAGTTAGACTTTATCCTTTTTTTTTTCCCCTCCTGTTTGTTTTACTTATCCTTATGTCATATTAGTGAAGCGGTGGGGCTAGCATCCCTCACCTTCCAGCGCACTAACCAGGGAATCTACAGGGTGTCTCGTGGTCACTGATTCCTGCTAAGCGACAGTTTAGTAGACTTTATGGAGCATGGCTTGAAGAGTAAGGACAACTGAATGTGCATGCAGGAAGTTTGCCATCTACCCCTCTCTCTAGTGCTAGGGGCCACCATTTTTATAGTGTCTCTGTGTTTCCCCTTACTTGTGGTATTGTTTGTTGTATTTTTTTTTTTTTTGTGCATCAGATTTCCAGTAGATCTGAAAGCACATGCTACACTTGTCATACCTGGTGAGCATGACAGCAGATTTCTATCAGTATACAATGTACACAAAAAGCTGCCAATCAATGGTGTGAGAGGGGTTATATAGAGCTCAGCATTCAGAGCTCTGCTAGATCTGCAGCAGAGAAAGCTTATTCTATGTGATACAAAACTGGAAGCCGGGTCTCTATGAAAGATGTTTTTGCACTGTTGTCTGCTTATTTTTCCTGCACTACTGAGAATAAGAGCAGTGGAAGGTAAAAATGTTCTGATCCAGTGCTGTTTCTCGGTTATTTCTGGGTTAATGAGGAGGAATTTGAATTCATTAGTTTGGTTGCTGTGGAAGCAGATTGTCTTTTTGACATTGTTTATCGAAGAATGACAGATCTACACAACTGCTAGTTGAACAACAAACTGCTTGAAGGTTTTATCCAGCATAGTTGAATTTATTTATATAGCGCCAACATATTCTGTAGAGTACATGGGCAAAGAACAGACCCTAGTTACCAATGATTCGCTCCAAAGTTTGATTCAAGTGGGTATTTCTTCTGCAGGCCTATTCTTGCCCTGTTGGATTAAGGTCTGGTCACTCCAGAGGGTCCTTTTGGTACCCTAAAGACAAGTTCAACCTTGACTTCAACAGGTTCTTTGCCTTGACATTGCCACTGGTATCTGATATCAGTGTCTCTGTCGCGGGCGGAGGAGGGGACGCTGCGCTCTCCCACTGCTCGGGTCCGGCTGCTGCTGCTGCTCGGTGATGGCTCGAGCGGTGGGCCGGATCCTGGGGACTCGAGCGGCGTTCCTCGCCCGTGAGTGAAAAGGGGGGGGATTGATTGTGGGGATTTGATATTGTCCGTGACGCCACCCACGGTTGTGGTGAGGTTGGTGACACCACCGCTGCTCTGGACAGGGATCCCGGGAGCGATGGCAGGGAGCAGCCTGGATGTTAGTTCTCCCCTCCGTGGGTAGGGGGTTGGTTGTCCCGGGGCCCGGTGATGGGGTAGGGATGGATGGCAGGCAGGTTACGGGGCCTGATGAGGTGCAGGGTCGTGGGGGCAGCGCTGTGCCGCATGGCACGGTGGTACTCACTCAGCCAATGATAAATACAGAGTCTCCGGTAAAACAAAAGGCTGGATGGACGGGTTCCACAGATGGCTGCGGTGTTTCTCCTCCCGGCAGGTTGATGGTGACTGCCTTTCCCTGCACCTGTGTAGTGTAGACGGTTCCAATGGGTTCCCACTGGTAACCCGCTCCCCAGCTTGAAGGTTGCTGAAGGAGCCCCTTTTGCCCGCAGGCTCTGGCCCTGGGAACTTTAGCCTTGGCGGTGACTGTGTTTCCCTCTAACGGTTGGACTGTTGCCTTCTGTCGGGACTTGGCTGCTGGGAAACCCAGGAGGTTCCCTTCGCTAACGGATTTGATAAATTGCACGGCGACTCCTAGCCTTGTCGGGGTCCGTAAGCCCCTGCCGGAAGGTGCTGGCTTCTCCTTGCGTACCGGTCCGGTACCGCCGGGCCACCGCCCGTCCACGGTCCTTATGGCTAGCTCCAATCGGCCTCTCCTGCAGACGGTCACCACCGTCTGCCAACCTTGCTGTTCCGTCCAGGCCACACGCCCGGACCACTTTCTGTCTGCTCCTCTACCACTTCACTCCTTCCACTTCAAACTCTAAAACTCAACTCTCTCCTTTTCCCGCCTCCAGGACTGTGCACTCCTCGGTGGGCGGGACCAACCGCCTGGCCCACCCCCTGGTGTGAGCATCAGCCCCTGGAGGGAGGCAACAAGGGTTTTTGTCTGACTTTGGTGTGCCTGACTGGGGCGTGTGGGGTGTGTTGGTGTAGTGGTTATAACGTCCTGGCTTGCCCAGGGCGCCACATCTCCAGCGCCAAGATATCTCGGGAGGGGGGGTGAATTTAACCACCATCTGCACAGAGTTTGTATGTTCGTCCCGCATATGTTTAGGATTTTCCAGGTTCTTCAGTTTTCATTTGCTCGTCAAAACCATGCCGTTAGATCGGCTCCTTATGAAATTAGCAAACGGGAGGGTCCAAAGGGAATTTATACTGTGAATCCAGTTGATGAACGACTACAATCCGTACCAAATATGGTGCTATATAACCAACATGAGTATATGAATCCTACCATGTGTGGCCGGATGTGGCACTGTTGTATAAAGCCAATAATGCCTGGATTATAATATTTACCGGTAGTAATTGGATCATACCTAATATGTCAAAAATGTTAGAATTATCTAGTGGAAGGATTGCGGAATTTTGGGATTATCCTTTGGCTCACGAGAAGCACATGGCTGGGTAAATAGAAGTCCATCTTAAGACAAAGATCTTAATTAATACCGTAGTAAGGTAAACACATTGAATGTTCCAGTTTTCTATGTATTTTTGGTATTTCTCATTATTGCACACCTTCTCAGCGGAGATGCTGACCCTACTAGGATGCTGCTGACAGATAGTAACGCACCAGTATACAACATGGTATAAATCTCTGTCTCCGTGCTGTCAGATCTATCTTTAGCTCTGACTTCATGCGCTGCTGCTAGGATGCGTCTCCTTGGCAACGCCGCAGCGTGCTCCATCCCATAATATTGCCGTGCATTTGCTTTTAGGCAATCATGTGACCTACAGGAAAGAAGCCAGGAGACAAGATGTCCCACAGGAGATAGTGGTACACAAATCACAGCCGTCTAATTCAAGCCGTTTACAAAGATAGACGCTGCTCAGAGAATGGTTTTATATATCGTTCAGGTGTTTACATCCACAAATAAATGGAGTCTATGAGCACATTATGCTGTCACGGGGTATGAAATAATAGATTCTGAGGATACCTGCATAAGTGAAGCAGTAGGTAGAATTAAAGGTACTTTATTAGCAGATTTTTGCTTTGGAATTCGAGAGCAGCATGATGGAGGGGTCATGTGTTGATTCCAGCAGTGCATCACTTACTGCAAAGCTTGGTGCAGTTTTTATAGAATCCTACTTTTCTCCGTAGTAGGTGTAGCAGTGCTCAGAATGATGAGCTTTTTATAGCCCCACTCACACCACCCATTGGTAGCTTCCTGAGTACACTGTACATTCAGTGTTGTGCCCCTGAGACACTCAGGGCACTACAGGGAACTGCATCCTCTACGGGATGCAGGGGACCTACCCCCTGGGACCTGGAGTACCAGTGCCGATACCACCAAAGCACAACCAAAATCCTAGTGCTCTACTCCACACACAGCGGGCATAAAGGATTAACCATGTAAGGGGATGGTCGCCATGGAAAGGAACGAGTCCCTAGGATTAGCCAGCCTGGTGGGAGGGGTCAACGGTCAGTCAGTAGAGAAGAGTGTGCAGCACACAGGAGAGGTGCGTGGACGTGCCTAAGCTGGTTCCGTGCAGCGGTGACCCGTGGGCACAGGAGAGAGGTCGCCAGGTCGGGTATCGGAGATATAGCTGAGATCGGAGCACGCACTGGGCACAGGGCCCTCGATCAGGCACCAGTTCTACACGGCTTGATAAATACCTGCCCGGTGAGGACACCTTCATGGACTTCACCGAACCAAATAATCCGGGGGCATCAGTAGTAAACTAGGATTGGGGTTTGGATGCTTACCTCCCCACAGGGTCCGCACTGCCGGAGAAGGAGGCTGTACCGGAAAAGGAACAGTTGGGGCCCCCAAACGCTCCACGCTATGGGGTCCCAACCAACAGAGCGTGCCGGGGACAGAGCAACTTTGGTCACCACATTGGCACTGATACTCCAAGGGACTTTGACCAGTAAACCAAGGGCCTGAGTGAGTAGAGACTGTTAAAGACAACCTGGTGTGGTTTCCGTTATTGCCTCTTATAATCTCCCAGGCATGGCCCTACCTGCGGAGGGCCAAACACCATTGCTGCAATCACCACAAGCTCTGGGAGTACCCATATTAAGCAGCGGTGGTTCTCCATCCTTAACCGCAACCCGCAGGTGGCGTCACATGACATTAACTATTATCTCCCCTGTAAATACTCACCCCTTACAAAAGGGGCTCAGGGTACGGAACCGTGCAACGGCCACCAAAGTGACATCCCTAACTGTATATTCTGCCCGTGACAGAGTACTCCATTCCCTGGGTGCTATATCAGCAAGATTTGGATGGGGGCAGGATTACACAGTTAACCTGACATGCCTGCAGGTGAGACCTAGTCCTTTAGTGTTAATCTCCTACTGATAAAACACTAAATGTATTGAAACTACAACAAGCTGCTGAGCAAATGAAACATCCTTGGAATCAGGCTCTCTATCCCTACATTATACTGCTCTCAGATTAATTAGCAAAAATCTGCTGACAGATTTTATTGGACACCAATGCGAGCAACGCTGATAACAGATGAAGACACGAGAGCGTGAATTCAAAACTAAAAACAAAAAAGCGAAATAGGGTCTTATCTGTGTAAATATGTAGAAAGATAAGAGGGCAAAATATCACTGGATAGGAAGGGATAATGGGACTTGTGCTCCTAAACTGGCCCTCAGGCTAGTGGGGCCCTAGCTGTCCCTGATCCCTGAGATACGTCTGATGTTATGTCTGGGTCACCTTCCTATCCCTGCTCCCAACCATACCTGATTTTAGTACAGTCTCCCTCCCTACCCCAAGGGGGGCTGGGACAGTAGTGTGCAACACCAACAGTGATAGTGTACCGCCCCGCACTCGGCTGCAGCCGAGCCGCTCGGATCCGGGCTCGTTGGTGGGTGGCTCGAGCGCCTCCGGACCCGGGGTCACTTCGCTCTGAAAGCGTGCTGGTGCTACTTAGGGGGGTGGTAGGTAGGTGTACGGCCGGAGCCGTGTTTGAGTTCCTGACGCCACCCACGGGATGTGGTGAAGGTGTAGACCCCACCGCTGCCGTTACGGGGCACCCGGGGAGATGGTGATGCAGCAAGATGTTAACCCCTCCGTGGGCAGGGATGATGGCCCCAGGAGCCGTTGGGGAGAGTAGCTGGGCGGTGCACGGCCGGATGGCACTATTGTACTCGCTGTTATTGACACACACACACAAGTTTCTGGTAAACAAAGTTGATGGTGATCGGTGCCCGCAGCCGGCTGCATCTGGTCCCCCACCCGGTTCGGTGGTCTTTGCCTTTTCTCCTGCACCGTGTAGTGTGTGTAGACTGCCTGAGCTTCAGCGACGGGAGTCCACTCCCCGGCTTTGTATATGTCGGAGGAGCCCGTTTGCCCGCAGACGCTGGCCCGTGGGATCTCTCTTCCTGTGCGGTGGCTTTCTATCCCCCTCGGTGGGCTGTTGTCTTCAGTCGGGACTTGGGTGGGAAAGGACCTATAGTCCAGACCGCAATCGGTGAATTAACTCAGTCCAGTGAATTCTGGACCTCGTTTCAGGGTCTGAGTACCCCCCCCCTGTGTGCTCCGGTTTCCAATCGGTTCCCCGGGTCGGTACCGGCGGGCCACTACCCTGTCCCGGTCCACCATGGTTCCACCGAGCCGTCTTCCCAGCTCCTGAAGGCTAGGCCACCGTATGCCTCCTAGCCGAGGTGTTCGGGCTACGACCCTCACACCTGTCAGTCCGTCACAGGCCTGTACCACAGGCCTGACCTCCTCACTGCTCAACACTCAAACTGCACTTCCTGCCTCAGGCCCTCTGAACTCCTCGGTGGGCGTGGCCAACCACCTTACTCCGCCCCCCTGGTGTGTCCATTAAGCACTGAGGGAGGTGACTAGGGTTTATGGTTTGGCTGGTGTTGCCTTGTGTGGGACTGGTGTTGTCTGTCTGTGACTACCTGGCTAGTCCAGGGCGTCACACTAGACAATTAGGGGAAACCAAAACTCTATCACACAGCATACTCGTGTCACCCAGGGTTATGGGGTACGTGGTCCCGGGCGGTGTATAACTGGGGAATGTCACTTTGGTGGCCGTTGCCCGGTTCCGTGCCCTGGGGGCTGTTTGTAAAGGGGACTATTTACAGGGGATTGTTGAATAACGTTTATATGTGATGCCACTTGCAGTGTTGCGGCCATAAGGATTAAGCCGCCGCTGCACAGTTTTCACTACTGGGGCTGGTGTTAGTGGCAGCCTGGATGTTGGACCTTCCCAAGCAGGGCCAGGCCCCAGAGGATGGGTGATGTAGACGGGTATGGACAGAAGGTAGTCAACAACAGGAGTTTCAGTGTAACTGGTTCTTTTTACTCATTGCAAGCTGGTAACTGGTCACCCGAGGCTGACTGGTCTTAACCGCAAGTCCCCGTAGCCCCAGTGCCAGTTTAGTGACCTGGTGGCTTTTCCCCTGCACCGGTCTTTGGTTGGTGGGTCCCTGTGACTTGGAGCGTCTGGGGTTCCCTTCCTGGTTGTCTTCTTCAGCAGTCTGTATGATGGTAGCGTGAACCCTGTGGGGTTGGAGTCTCTGGTCCTGTCCCCGGTTCTCCCTTTGCTACTGAGTCACGAACTTCAAGGTCAGTGAGGTCCTTGATGGTCCCCTCACTGTGCAGATTTTATCAGGTCTGCCTCGAGCATTTGCATGACCTAGAATTCTGTACCCCGTTGGTGCGTAGTTCCAGGAGTGCTTTACCGGCAACTAACCGCCTGGGCCCTCAGGTCACTGTTCACTCCTGTCAGTCCGTCTGCTCACTTGCACTTCTCTCCTTGACTGTCTCACTGTCCACTGTCTGCCCCTCCCACCTGGTTGTCTAGTAGACTGGAGTGGCTCTACCTCTAGGCAGCCATCCATTGGAACGACCCTAGCCTTGTACCATTTTTATGGGGGAATGTTGGGGGAATAGTGGATAGGCCCTGCCTCCTGGGGAGGATGCAGTAACTTGTAGCTCCCTGATGGCTTCAGGGGCGCTACACTCACATAGAGTAATCAGACAAGTGATAAGGAGGAAAACTAATGCTGAGAGGAAATAACCAGACGACGGGAAGAATTCCACAGCACACCAAGCAACATGCAGTAAATCACCAGATTGGAAACAAACCGGTTTAGCAGAAAGCTATAGGTGGCACAGGAAGAGCGATTCCACCATCTTAGAAAGGCAGGGAGTAACTGTGATAGGTATCCTGTAACATGTGATCCAAAAAGTAACCAGCATGCTAGTAGAAATTAACTCCTGCTAGTCTGATCACTAATACGCACACAGCTGGTCGACACCAGAGCCTGCCTGTGCAACTGAGAAGCACCAGAGAAAGTATAGTGAGTGTCAGGCTGTAGTCTGAACAGCGTCTGATGCTGCCATGACACACAAAGTTTGGGTTCGAAGTTCGAGTGAGTTATGAGTGCAAACCACTCAAGTGAGCAGCGCTGATGATTGATGCTCAGCCCTGGGCGAGCAGCTTAGTGTTTTGAACAGCTCACATTTGGGGTAAAATCAGCGTGATCAGATGTTTGTGTGTGTGTGTGTGTGTGTGTGTGTGTGTGCACACACACTTAAAAAAAAAAAAAAAAAAAAATATATATAAAATTTGAAAAACCTTCCCCTCCTTCTCCCGGAAGTGTTCAGTGTATAGCTGACTGCATATGGGTGGAGTCACGAAATGCCCAATTACTGACTTCCATGAAGGTTGTTTGAATCAAGTCGGGGTCAAAAAACACTTTTTTTTTTTATTTTTTTTTTTAAGGATCAAATGTACCTGCTGAACCGAACTTTCAAAGGTTCGCTCATCTCTACTCAAAATATTATTCAAGACTATTCCAGACACACGCACATCTTACACGCTATTGTCAATTGTGGGGGACATCACCTAGTCTTACATTGTTTTTGGAGTGTGAAGGAAACCTGTGCAATGTGTATACATGTGTTTTTTTTGTTTTTTTGTTTTTTCTTTACTAAATTAATTAATTTTACAGTTCAGGAATGGATTATCTAAGCTGAGGATATCAAGCTCATCTAGCTGGTGATATTGCCTAATTTCAGACACTCCATGTCTAAGGTCACCTTCAGACCAAGGGAAATTGTAGCAGATCTTCAGGTTGGAGAGTCCTAGAAAAGACATTCAACTGATCTAAGAATTTTTTGTCTTTTTACTAAAATGGGTTGGATTAGTTTAGCCGTGAAAGTGACTAATTTGAAAAACTCTGTGGGCAGTCAATGACCTGCTCTGGCCATGCCACGTTTGTCAGCCTAAATTGGGATAATTCCAGGAGAATTGTTATGACATTTAAGATGTGAGCCCATAAAGGAGTCAAAGATCAATGGGTGATGCTGGATTCATATCTAAGGTAAGCTATATCTCCATTAAGTCCGCTAGTGTGAGATATTAACGAGAGGGAGTGGAAAACAGCATGTATTGAAAGTTGGCTTTCGTGAGGGCAAGTGTGGATTAGCCGGTAGTGATAGCATTGGGTCTGGTGAGAGCTATTCGAGACTGATCAAGTACTGACCCCTTTCAGATAAAATTATAAAATTGCTTTAAATATCTTGAGTGATTGTAATAAATGCCAAATAGTTTATTCAATGCTATTCAGAGATCTGTACAAAGCTGATAGAGTGGAGACTCATGAGAAGTCAACAGTGACATGTAAGAGAGTTACAACTGCTAAAAGCTGGTTAGGTTATGTTCTAGAGAAATTCAAGCAATAGCACCAAATACAGGAAACTACAACCACCAAGCATCTGTACCTCACATAAGACATACAACCACCAAGCATCTGTACCTCACATAAGACATACCACCACCAAGCATCTGTACCTCACATAAGACATACCACCACCAAGCATCTGTACCTCACATAAGACATACAACCACCAAGCATCTGTACCTCACATAAGACATACCACCACCAAGCATCTGTACCTCACATAAGACATACCACCACCAAGCATCTGTACCTCACATAAGACATACAACCATCAAGCATCTGTACCTCACATAAGACATACCACCACCAAGCATCTGTACCTCACATAAGACATACCACCACCAAGCATCTGTACCTCACATACGACATACCACCACCAAGCATCTGTACCTCACATACGACATACCACCACCAAGCATCTGTACCTCACATAAGACTTACAACCACCAAGCATCTGTACCTCACATAAGACATACAACCACCAAGCTTGTTGAGTCAAACAAAGAAAAAAGTGAATCATTTGATTTTGGTCTTAGACATTTTCTTTGAAGGCGAAATGCTCCAACACCATGTTACACGTGTCTTATTAGTCTCAACTGTTAACAATTCTGTTCCGATTTGATATCTTAATTTATCATTCTAGCATAACTGCGCACTGTTTTGTACTTTGTATAACAGTAGCTGGAGGCAGACAGCAAGTCAATGTTACTATATGTCTGTGCAGAAGAAAATTATATTTAATCCACTGTGAAGATCTATTGCGAAAATTAATCAGCTACAATTTTAGTGGTTTAAATTAACATATGCATTCACTTTAAGTTGTCTGCATTTTAACTAATGTAAAATATAAAGGGGGTCCTACTTTTAAAAAGTAATAACTAATAACTTTATATTTTTATAATGATAATAATTGACTAGCATGCAAATTTATAAAACTTTGCAAGTCATTTTATTAGGGTATGTCTTAACTCATGTAAAACAAGTTGCATGGAAGTGACTTCCAAACATCTGCTTTCCCCAGTCTATTTACCTACTTTTATTTGCACTGCTATCAGAACACACTCATTCAGCTCATGTCGCTCAGAGTTATGCACAAACTTCGCTGACAGTCATTGTGGCATCAGGCTCTGTTCACATTGCAGATTCTGACACTTCGCCTAATTGTTTGTCTGGTGTTTGGGATTGACATAAGCAGACTCAGGTGTCGACCTGCTGTGTGCTGAATCATAGGCAGGATAGCAAGAGTTAATCTCTGCTAGTCTGCTTGTTAGGCTTCCCCACCACATGTGATCAAAGGAACCTATCACATCTGTTCGCCTTCTATTTACGCTGGATGAAATCTTCTGCCCATGCCAGCTATTGTTTCTGTTTGTCTGTGAAGTGTGGTTTCCCAGATTCTCTTGTGAGAATTGTGCTATTTGCTTGTAGCGTTTTGTGGAAGTTTACCCTGTTGTTTTGTAGCTTTCTTCCAACTCATGTTTCCTCCTGAATCTTATGTCTTTTTGTCTTTACCTTTTTGTGTGTGCGTGCTGTGCGACAGTTTTGGTTTTCCCTTGTCTGTCTATATCTGCAATTTTTTTTTTTCCTCCCATTATACTCCTGTCCCGTCCCTCCCTGGAGAGAGGGGGAGGGGGAATTGGAACAGGACTGGTCAGGAGCTGGGTCAGTAAGGAGACTCTGGCATCACCCCCTTTTTAAAGGTATCCCTGAGAATAGGGATAGCAAAGGGCCCCCTAGCTTGAGGGACAGCTTAGGGGCCTCTGTTTCCCGCTATCCCAGAGATATTGTGACAGCTCAACACCCTTTTGTCTAACTGGGGATAAGCTGCAGGATATTTTTCTGATGAACACAACAGTTAAAGGAGACAGGTGCAGACCCTTTCACTGCAGTAATCTGTACTCCGCATGAGTAATTTTTTTCATCAGTACAGTTGAAGACAGGGAATTTGAAACCGTTTACATGCAATTTTCAGGAAAAAAGCATATTTCCTAACAAAGTTGTGTAATAGGCTCATAACTTTCCATGTTAAGCAAAATGTGTATGTATGTAGATATACAGTGTGTGTGTGTGTGTGTGTATATATATATATATATATATATATATATATATATATATAATTACAGTTAGGTCCAGAAATATTTGGACAGTGACACAATTTTCGCGAGTTGGGCTCTGCATGCCACCACATTGGATTTACAATGAAATCTCGACAACAGAATTCAAGTGCAGATTGTAACGTTTAATTTGAAGGTTTGAACAAAAATATCTGATAGAAATTGTAGGAATTGTACACATTTCTTTACAAACACTCCACATTTTAGGAGGTCAAAAGTAATTGGACAAATAAACCAAACCCAAACAAAATTTTTTATTTTCAATATTTTGTTGCGAATCCTTTGGAGGCAATCACTGCCTTAAGTCTGGAACCCATGGACATCACCAAACGCTGGGTTTCCTCCTTCTTAATGCTTTGCCAGGCCTTTACAGCCGCAGCCTTCAGGTCTTGCTTGTGTGTGGGTCTTTCCGTCTTAAGCCTGGATTTGAGCAAGTGAAATGCATGCTCAATTGGGTTAAGATCTGGTGATTGACTTGGCCATTGCAGAATGTTCCACTTTTTTGCACTCATGAACTCCTGGGTAGCTTTGGCTGTATGCTTGGGGTCATTGTCCATCTGTACTATGAAGCGCCGTCCGATCAACTTTGCGGCATTTGGCTGAATCTGGGCTGAAAGTATATCCCTGTACACTGCAGAATTCATCCGGCTACTCTTGTCTGCTGTTATGTCATCAATAAACACAAGTAACCCAGTGCCATTGAAAGCCATGCATGCCCATGCCATCACGTTGCCTCCACCATGTTTTACAGAGGATGTGGTGTGCCTTGGATCATGTGCCGTTCCCTTTCTTCTCCAAACTTTTTCTTCCCATCATTCTGGTACAGGTTGATCTTGGTCTCATCTGTCCATAGAATACTTTTCCAGAACTGAGCTGGCTTCATGAGGTGTTTTTCAGCAAATTTAACTCTGGCCTGTCTATTTTTGGAATTGATGAATGGTTTGCATCTAGATGTGAACCCTTTGTATTTACTTTCATGGAGTCTTCTCTTTACTGTTGACTTAGAGACAGATACACCTACTTCACTGAGAGTGTTCTGGACTTCAGTTGATGTTGTGAACGGGTTCTTCTTCACCAAAGAAAGTATGCGGCGATCATCCACCACTGTTGTCATCCGTGGACGCCCAGGCCTTTTTGAGTTCCCAAGCTCACCAGTCAATTCCTTTTTTCTCAGAATGTACCCGACTGTTGATTTTGCTACTCCAAGCATGTCTGCTATCTCTCTGATGGATTTTTTTCTTTTTTTTCAGCCTCAGGATGTTCTGCTTCACCTCAATTGAGAGTTCCTTAGACCGCATGTTGTCTGGTCACAGCAACAGCTTCCAAATGCAAAACCACACACCTGTAATGAACCCCAGACCTTTTAACTACTTCATTGATTACAGGTTAACGAGGGAGACGCCTTCAGAGTTAATTGCAGCCCTTAGAGTCCCTTGTCCAATTACTTTTGGTCCCTTGAAAAAGAGAAGGCTATGCATTACAGAGCTATAATTCCTAAACCCTTTCTCCGATTTGGATGTGAAAACTCTCATATTGCAGCTGGGAGTGTGCACTTTCAGCCCATATTATATATATAATTGTATTTCTGAACATGTTTTTGTAAACAGCTAAAATAACAAAACTTGTGTCACTGTCCAAATATTTCTGGACCTAACTATATATATATATATATAATATATATATATATATATATAATATATATATATATTACTGTATAATATATTATAAAAAATAAAGTTTACTCTTTTTAAGGTACATTTAAAGTTCACGAGTATAGTTAGTGTGCCTAGTGTGATCATATTTTACTGATAACTTTGTGCACACATTTTGTGTATGGTCTTCCTGTCTAAACAGGTTATTAAATGACTGGCAAATGTGCAGCAATCGGCAATCAGCCGTCATTTCATGCCATTGTTTGCATAATGTCAGCCTAAATCCACCTATGGCATGGAAGGTCACGCTTTCCCATAATACTTGGAAGAGTCGGAGTCACCCAGGGTTTAATAAAATCATTTGCGATTTGTGTGAACATGGACAAAATCTTGAATTCTTTTCCATCAGTTCTGAAATTACAGTTTAACGGAGTAACACTTGCAATCCAATTATAACTAATTCCATGTACCTGCCACACATTCATTGCAGAGGCTTAATCTACAATGGATGTTAAATAAGATATAATCCAGTATGTCCTTAAGCAGACGGGCATACTTGTCACCGACTCGACACGAAACTGAAGGGCACAGACCATATTTGCCTCTTAACATTTTTTCGAAGCCTTGTTAAATGCAGTTGTCACATGGCTCTACGGTATTGTGCTGTACATGGGGGCAATCAGGGGCTACTGTGTCACTTATGGATAAACTGGATTATTATCTTATTACTGGACTATTTACTCAGTTCTGTAATTGACTTCAATGACAATTAATTGCAAAACAGGATTATAGAACTTCATTTTGCCCTATGACTATTTTTAGGTCTTGAGATTGATTAGACTAATAGTTTACTTATGTAGTTCTGCTTCCCATAATGAGCTGTAACTGAAAGGCGATCTATCACAATGTCAAACCTCTTTTAAAATGAGGACGGCTACATTATAGATGATGCAGCTTCACTAATGTCTACAGGACCGACGTACCAGCTGCCCAAATTTTTTTGAGGATAAGATTTATATATGTATAGTAGACCAAAGAGCTAGACCAACGCTTCTCATACACATGCCTTTGGTATAGTTGATTCCTGGGATGTCACCCCCTATATACATATATACCCCTTTAGACCCAACACATCCCACGATCACCTGTTGATAGAAGAAAAAGACACTGACACCAGACTGGATAAAATGGCCTCAGCAGCCTTTAATTTAACAAAATACAACATTCAGTAATAACTTATAAATGGGTAGGGTCATCGAAGCTCCTAAATCTGGTGATTACCAACAGTAATAACAGTAACCTCCCCCTGACACCCCCGCTTACTCCCAGCCGTAAACACCAACTCAGGAGCACCAATACAAAAAGTGGGAAGGGAAGGAAGGGTATAATTAACTAATAAACAACGGAACTTCCATTGCCGGTGGTCTCCCAAATCACCAGACCACAACCCAACCAGACTAATTAAGGGATCCATATTTCCATGAATCCTCGGTACAATTTAAACAACTTCGAGGACCTATCCCAAACGTCATAAGCCACCATGACCCTGCTTGAACCACTTGGGAAGGCGCGCTTTTCAGGAGAGTCCCGCTCGGGCTGAAAAAGAGGCTCCACTTCCTGATTGTTCTATATAAACCCCTCACGGCCTAAAGCCCACCCTCTAAGCCTATTCCCTCCCTCCTACCCAAAGTCATGCCAGCCTCCACCCACTACCAAGGTTGAGGTTCCAGCCTGTTACTATACGTAAGTGTAAGCCGAATACGGTAGTAGTTCAACCGATTGTTCAGCTAGTCGATATGTCTCCTGACTCCTCCATACACAGGAGCGTTGGCATAACCGAGAGCTCCTGTGTGGTCTGTGATTGAGCCACTGCCAGACTCCTGTGCTGGCAGCTTATATCTCCGAGAACAAAAGGATCCAAACTAGTCTGTCCCAATGAGTGTGTGTATAAGGACAGACCTGTTAGTCTAGGGAAGTTGTGTGGAGAAGCCAGTGAGGACCTGCTTCGGACTAATCCTCCTGAGACACGCAGTCCGTGGCCAACTTTTCAAACTGTTTTCTCCAAAACGCCTCAGCATTTCAGAAAAAAAACACATAGCTGCAATAACTCAGCAGCCAGTCTATGATGTCACCCATGGTTCAGGGAGCATGAATGGTCTGTAGTGTTCCCTTTTATGTTAGTTTTCGACTAATCTGGCTTAAGGCTGCTTTACACGCTACGATATATCTAACAATATGTCGTCGGGGTCACGTCGTTAGTGACGCACATCCGGTCTCATTTGACATATCGTAGCGTGTGACACAAATGAGCGACTGTGAACGAGCAAAAATACTCACCTTATCGTTGCTCGTTGACACGTCGCTCATTTTCAAAAAATCGAACGTCCTTCTGCGCGCCGGTTGTTCATCGTTCCCGAGGCAGCACATGTCGCTCCGTGTGACACCCCGGGAACGATGAACTGCAGCTTTACTGCGGCCGCCGGCAATGCGGAAGGAAGGAGGTGGGTGGGATGTTTACATCTCGCTCATCTCTGCCCCTCCGCTTTTATTTGGTGGCCGCTGTGTGACTTCGCTGTGACGCCGAACGTCCCTCCCCGTTCAGGAAGAGGATGTTCACCGCCCACAGTGAGGTCGTTCGGGAGGTAAGTACGTGTGATGGGGGTTACTGAGTTTGTGCGACACGGGCAACAAATTGCCCGTATCGCACAAACGATGGGAGTGGGTGCAATCGCACATGTGAACGCACGATCAATCGATACATATAAAGCGGCCTTTAGTTTCTTTATAGAGTAGTGACCGCCATAGCATTAGTGCCACTTGCTGTAATTGGCTAATTACCTATTTGCATTAAATAGTTTTTATCAATGTTATGCAGAATGATGTGAAGAAAAACTATTAAAGCCACATTTGCGATCTGTCACCCCTGCTTAACCCTTTTTGAGCATAATCCTATTTGTATGATTCTTAGAGCCGTGTCCTTGATTCATTGCTAACAAATTACTCATCTCTCACATCTATTCACATACAACCTACCACACAATGCATCATCGAGAAGTTCTGCCTTCATAGTTCACGTGTTGCTTAGATACATGTTGCACTTTGCTTGTTATATACAAGTTCTTATATAGGAGATAGAAATCATAACTCCAGTGTGGCACAAAAAGCTAAACTAGAAGTGAAAATAATGGTTCAGGAATGAACATAACTATTGTAGAAGGGCGGTAGCTGTAGTTTTCTTGCACCTCGGCCCACTACATGAAAGATGGGGTCCTTGCTGGGTGTGTGGACTTGTGTCTTGGGGGTGGTTCTTTACTGAACATAAGTTTGATGACCTATATTATATGTGTGTCTTCTCGTACATTTCATTAAGTGTCAATAAGCACATTCTTTTCACTTTCTTCTCTTCACTTGTTCCAGTCTTCACTAGTCCTACTTGCTTCTTCACAACCCAGCCCAGTACCACATCATAGTCCATGAAAGTCATTTTCTCCCCCTGCGGTTCCGCAACTTCTCCTCCTTCTTAAAGGGAAGGTGCCTTTGACCCTTAAGGAACTCCTAACCAAGACACTCGCTTCCTGCTCTGTCCTGTAACAGAATCCAGCTCACGCTGTCACTTTAGTCGTCTGCACAGTACTTTTGTGGTGGAGGTCATGGGGCAGGCAGTGGTCGTAGCTGTGGTAGGAGGGGTCAGCAGGCCACAGTGCAGCCGTCCGTTAACCTCTCGCCACCCCGTCGCTGCACCACACACAGGAGAACTCTGCAACCGTTCAGGTGACACAATTTTCTCTCTTTCAGTAACTAAAATCCAGGCAACTTTTCTTCCAAACACAAACTTTATTGTTCTTCCACTGCTTCATTACTTCGGCCCATGTTCTGCCACTACCTGTACATATCCCATAGGGGTTCCTTTTACTACGTGTCATGTACAATTTAGCAGCTGTCCGTATTCCAGGCACCTGGGTTCTGTCTGACACTTCTAGGCCTCTCATTTCTCCACCCGACTTCACTCTGGCACCGACCAGGTTAAGTCTGTGGGGCCACTTCACCCCACCCACAGGGGATGCTAACACATACGAAGGGCTGCAGCCAACCGTGCTCTCCCATCCATGTCCAGGCGAGGATTGAGCCATACCCTACTCCTTGAGGGCGCACTGACCTTCAGTTAGGTGAGAAAATCTTTGAGTATTCAGAGATGGTCAATATGGACACCAGACACCCGGGGCGCAGTTAAATAATCCAGAATGTATCCCACATGTCACAGCCGCAGGGGTGACCCTTAGGGTCAGAATCTTCAAATGGGGTATTCTCACTGTTTCTCCACTGGGACTTTCCTGTCCTCCTTTCCTCTATCTCTGCCTTTTATATTCCCTTCTCTCCTCCTACTAATACTCTCTCCCTGACCACCCAGGTGCTAGGACAGCCATGCTACACCTCTGCTACCTGGTGGCAGTTTTGCACAATACATTTACATTTTATCAATTATACATGGACCACCAGTGTTCCGGCTACTTCTGCAGGGGTGGGCCAACCCTAACCTCCCTACACTTTGACCCAACTTGCATAGACCACTCTGCAACTCGGTCACTGATTCTCTGTTCGTTGCTCTGTATCTCAGTAAGCTTTCTCTTTCTTGCCTCAGAATCTCGCTATCCTCTGCTCTGGTCTCCCCTCACTATAGAGCCACCCAAGTCATGCGGCTCTGCAGACGACGCAGACCTCAGGGCCCAGTGTGTGAGATAGACCTATCCGATCTTCTGAGAGGAAATGGTCACTGTACCATTCACTAGCCCCTCCCACTGTGGGCTAGTCCCAAAACTTAAATCTCTTACCCTACTCACTGGCTGTTGTTGGGCAGAACTCTTCTCTCTTACAAAACAGTACAAAACACTAATACCTATATATAATATTTTGCAGGCATATTAGGTTGCGGCCCTTGTACAGACTTTGCGTTGGGTCTAGGATCTTCAAACTATAGCTCTTCTTAATTAGTGTCACCAGTACATGCATACTCTAATATCTCAATTAATGTCTATTTAATAGTCAACATTGACCTCCACCTAATAGTATGATATTTTACAAACTATATCCCAGCTATTATTGTTCAGTTGTATTTATCTCACAGGATAATTTATACCTCCTTTATACCTCATGACATATTTAAGTCTGCAGTCTTGTCTACAGCCTCATGTACACTACCATTAGGGTTGATCGAATACCTCAAATATTCAGCTTCGCAAATATTTTCCGAATAGGTTGCCGATATGCGAATAATCGATGCTTAATGTAAGTCTATGGGAAGCCCGAATAGTTCCGAATAGTTGTTCGGGTTTCTCATAGACTTACATTGCGCATCGAATATTCGCAAATAGTGGCGACCTATTCGGAAAATGATCGCGAAGTCGAATATTTGAAGTATTCGATCATCCCTAATTACCCATGTGATGGATTAGTGATTGAATGGTTCCATAATTTGGCCGTCTTAACCTTCCCATATTGTACCCCTTATACCTCTGACTCCATATGAACACACAGGGAGGTTTGTCTTCACATATTCATGTAGAAACCATGAAAAAAAAAACAAATCTTGGCATATTTTTGGTTATTTTTTCCTAATGACATTTGCCTTAAGGCTGTTAACTGTGTATTTATGGGTCTGCGCATTCCCGGAAGTCAATTCATAAAGACGTTCAGACATGCAAAACTATGATTTATAGATTACCAGAAGGAAATATACACTTGTGAGAATTATCAGTAATAAGTGTTAAGTATTTTTAGGGAATCAATTTTATATAAAAAAAAGTAACTTTAATAACTGTATCTCCCACACCAGATTTAGGTGCAGATCCACCATCTATGTAGATGTATTGTCCTGATCTGGGCAATCTGCAAGAAAGGAGATACATTGGTCTTCTAGATAAAAATTATTATATCAAAGCTGCACAACAACTTGCACCTCCCTAACTTGCAAAACTACAACTCCCAGCATGCTCTGTCAGTCTGCTACTGGCAGCATATTGGGAGCTGTGGTTAGACAACTGGAGAGCCACAGGTTGGAGCTTTTAAGTAAATATCGTTAGGCTGCTTCATTCGCATTCATGACAGATCGCGCCTAATTACAGCTACAGATGAGTCTCCTAACCAGATCTGTTCAGCATATTTATTCATGACCTTAAGCATGCTGGGATCTTACATTATTAGTACGCCAGTCACACCTTTTATCTCTGGGGTTTCTATTTTCGGCCGTTGCGTCGGTGTTTGTGTTCACATGTGCTATTATCATATGCATTGGTTTTTAAATTATGAAATGCCACCATATTGTTTGGTTCAACGTGAAATGTGATAAATGCTGATGAGTGCTCCCCTTCTAATCTGCGGAGGCGACAGAAAAGAGTATCCTATCTAATCATCCATTATGCTGACTGCAATGGGCGACACTGGTCTATAGTTAAAAAAAATTCAATAATTTGGGGGACCCAGAGTAAAGAATCCCCACTATGGTGCCAAGTTTTGTCACTCTGTAAGAAAGTCAGTACTGCACATGTTCCAGCCAACAAGAACAGAGAGTATGGTATTGGATTCAGGTCCGGAGGTCGGCTCGGCCATTCCAGCAGCTTTATTTTCTTTCTCTGAAACCAATGGAGAGTTTCCTTGGCTGAGTGTTTGGGATCATTGTCTTGCTGAAATGTCCAGCCTTATTTTGACTTCATCATCCTGGTAGATGGCAGCAGATTTTTGTCAAGAATGTGTAAGTACATTTCTCCATTTATCCTTTCTTCTATTAGATGAAGTTTGCCAGTGCCGTATGCTGAAAAGCAGCCCCAAACCATGATGTTCCCACCTGCAAACTTCACTGTTGGTGTGTTTGGGGGGTGATATGCAGTGCCTTTTGACCTCCAAACACTGTGTGTACTATGATATCCAAAAAGTTCAATTTTGGTCTCATCTGACCAGGCTATATTCTCTCATATTTTCACAGGAGTGTCTAAATGTTGTTAAGCAAACTTTAAACGTGCTTACACATGTTTTTTGTTCATCAATGATGTCCTCCATGGTGGGCACGCATGCAGGCTATGGAGGTTGTGATTTACTTATTGTTTTGTTTGAAACAATTGTACTTGCTGATTCCCAGGTCTTTCTGTAGCTGCTCTCCACAGGTGGTTCTTGGCTCTTGGACAACTCTTCTGATAATTCTATTTACTCCTCTCTCTGATATCTTGCCAGGAGCCCGTTTAGGCTGAAATTATGTTCTTTCCACTTCCAGATTATGGCCACAACAGAGCTCACTGGAACTTTCAGTAGTTTAGAAATTCTTCTGTTACCAATACCATCAGTATGTTTTGTAATAATAAGGTTGTGACAGTTTTTTGAGACAGCTCACTGGTTTTACCTAGACACCTACTTATAGGCCATCAATTGAACCACCTGTCATTATTTTTCCACTAAGGGACAGGATTGCTTTCTAATTACTGATAAACTTCAGCTTCATCACTTTTCATGGCTTTTTGAACCTCTTTCTTCATGTGTTCAATGTTTTTTCCTGTCATTTCTCATTATTGCACATAATTTATGGATATCTATAGTTTGCTTTCTTTGACTGTGTGGATTGGATGGGTTGTTACTAACATCTGGGCAGAAATTCATGTCAATAGCACCTTTTTAGAAAGATATTTTTACTTATAAAACTGGTGAAGCCTTCAATACTTATTTCACTCGCTAGTAAAGTCAAGAACCCACAGTATGAGATGCCTTGACAAAGGTGAGAATGATGAGCAATGCATGCAAATATGGAAAGGTCATTAAAATCTAAAAACCAATAAGAAAAAAAAAAAGCAAACTAAGACTGAGTGAAAAAATAATATAATTTTTTATTGGATAGTAGAAAACAAGTACTAAACCACCAGAGAGGCCTCAATGTATAGTAAAATCACAGAACAAAAACAATGCAAGAATCCAGGAATGAATATATGATGTTATGACCCACAAGAATAGTTACCGACCACTAATCCAGAATGCGACTTAAGCGGGCTTTACACGCTACAATATATCTTACGATGTGTCGGCAGGGTCACGTCGTAAGTGACGCACATCCGGCATCGTAAGTTATATTGTAACATGTGACAGCTACGTGCGATTGCGATTGAACTTTAAAACGTTCATCGCATACACGTCGTTCAAGTCCTAAAAATTGAACGTGAGGTTGTTCAATGTTCCCGAGGTAGCACATATCGCTGTGTGTGACACCCCGGGATCGATGAACAGATCTTACCTGCGTCCCGCGGCTCCCGCCGGCAATGCGGAAGGTAGGAGGTGGGCGGGATGTTTACGTCCCGCTTATCTCCGCCCCTCCGCTTCTATTGGCCAGCTCCCGCGTGACGTCGCGGTGACGCCGAACGTCCCTCCCACTCCAGGAAGTGGATGTTCGCCACCTACATCGAGGTCGTATGGACGGGTAAGTACGTGTGAGGGGAAATAATCGTTTGTGCGACACGTTCAGCAAATTGAACGTGCCGCACATATGATGGGGGCGGGTACGATCGCATACGATATCATATGCTGGATTGTATGGTGTAAAGCAGGCTTTATACTACAAAATCATGGGTATGAACACGTCAATTTAGATCCTGATAAAAAGGTTGTGTGTGTGTGTGTATATATTAATATGATTATATATTAGGCTTGCATTCATTATTGATCTCTTGAATTGGCCTTGCCCGTGCATTTTGCAGACTCATTAACCTTTTACAGGTCCAAATATATATAATTATATATATATATATATACAGTTGGGTCCAAAAATATTTGGACAGTGACACAATTTTCGCGAGTTGGGCTCTGCATGCCACCACATTGGACTTGAAATGAAACCTCTACAACAGAATTCAAGTGCAGATTGTAACATTTAATTTGAAGGTTTGAACAAAAATATCTGATAGAAATTGTAGGAATTGTACACATTTCTTTACAAACACTCCACATTTTAGGAGGTCAAAAGTAATTGGACAAAGAAACCAAACCCAAAAAAATTTTTTTTATTTTCAATATTTTGTTGCGAATCCTTTGGAGGCAATCACTGCCTTAAGTATGGAACCCATGGACATCACCAAACGCTGGGTTTCCTTCTTCTTAATGCTTTGCCAGGCCTTTACAGCCGCAGCCTTCAGGTCTTGCTTGTTTGTGGGTCTTTCTGTCTTAAGTCTGGATTTGAGCAAGTGAAATGCATGCTCAATTGGGTTAAGATCTGGTGATTGACTTGGCCATTGCAGAATGATCCACTTTTTTGCACTCATGAACTCCTGGGTAGCTTTGGCTGTATGCTTGGGTCATTGTCCATCTGTACTATGAAGCGCCGTCCGATCAACTTTGCGGCATTTGGCTGAATCTGGGCTGAAAGTATATCGCGGTAAACTTCAGAATTCATCTGGCTACTCTTGTCTGCTGTTATGTCATCAATAAACACAAGTGACCTAGTGCCATTGAAAGCCATGCATGCCCATGCCATCACGTTGCCTCCACCATGTTTTACAGAGGATGTGGTGTGCCTTGGATCATGTGCCGTTCCCTTTCTTCTCCAAACTTTTTTTCTTCCCATCATTCTGGTACAGGTTGATCTTGGTCTCATCTGTCCATAGAATACTTTTCCAGAACTGAGCTGGCTTCATGAGGTGTTTTTCAGCAAATTTAACTCTGGCCTGTCTATTTTTGGAATTGATGAATGGTTTGCATCTAGATGTGAACCCTTTGTATTTACTTTCATGGAGTCTTCTCTTTACTGTTGACTTAGAGACAGATACACCTACTTCACTGAGAGTGTTCTGGACTTCAGTTGATGTTGTGAATGGGTTCTTCTTCACCAAAGAAAGTATGCGGCGATCATCCACCACTGTTGTCATCCGTGGACGCCCATGCCTTTTTGAGTTCCCAAGCTCACCAGTCAGAATGTACCCGACTGTTGATTTTGCTACTCCAAGCATGTCTGCTATCTCTCTGATGCATTTTTTCTTTTTTTTCAGCCTCAGGATGTTCTGCTTCACCTCAATTGAGAGTTCCTTAGACCGCATGTTGTCAGGTCACAGCAACAGCTTCCAAATGCAAAACCACACACCTGTAATCAACCCCAGACCTTTTAACTACTTCATTGATTACAGGTATTGTCGTCAAATTTCTTGCCCCGGAGGTGTTCCTTGAGGCGACGAAAGAGAAGTCACTGGGGGCTAGATCTGGTGAATAGGGGGGAGGGGTGTTCCACCAGTTCAAAGCCCGCTTCTTGAATGGTTGCCATGGCAACTGCAGCTTTGTGAGCCGGCGCGTTATCTTGGTGACACAGCACTCCAGCCTGCAGTTTGTTGCGCCTTTTCTCCTTGATAGCCTCCCGCAATTTTCTTATTTGTTCTGTGTAGTAGGAGCCCGTAATAGTGGCTCCCTTCTCCAAATAGTCCACCATAATAATTCCTTCAGCGTCCCAAAAAACGGACGCCATAACCTTCCCTGCTGAGCTTGACACTTTTGAATTTCTTCGGCGTCGGTTCGTCGGCTCGTTTCCATGTCATCGATTGTTGTTTAGTTTCGGGATCAAAGTGGTGGATCCAGGTCTCGTCCATGGTCAAAAAACGTGACAAAAAATTCTCCTTGTCTGTTTGGAACTTTTGGAGATTTGCTATTGAAATGTCAACTCGTTTCTTCTTTTGCTCGTCGTTTTTTTCCATTTTGATGTTCACTCCTCGGCAGTTCATATTCAAATGAATGTAGCTCCTGGGAATTTTTTTTTTTTTTTTTTTTCCTGGACTAGTGGGTTCCTAAGAGAGAAGAAAAGATTTTATTTTAATTTCTGTGTGCAATAGAAATAATCGATTTTATCATTACTTTTGGATCGCCCCTCGTGTGTGTGTGTGTGTGTGTGTGTGTGTGTGTGTGTGTGTGTGTATATAACATATTATACATACATACACACACACACACACACACACACACACACACACACACACACACACACACACACCGTATATGGTAATTTTGTTTTGGGCACATGTTTAGCTTGTCAGGATACATTTTTTTTCAAATTATATCATGAATTAGATTTCTCAAGACATATGAGTGTCTATTGCAGTGTTAATCTGGGGAACTAGTTTGTTTCCAAATATGAAGTGAATAGGGGTTGTCTCTACTTTTTAGGCTAAGTTTACATTTCCACTAAAATGTATCAGTCACAATCCGCTGCTCTTGTAAACAACGGAATCCGTTTAGTGGATTCCGTTGCTCCCATAGACTTCTATGAGCAGCGGATTGTGACTGATGATGCTGCGTTGCACCCTCCGCCCGACTGATCAGTCGTGGAACGACTGACCGCTGGGCGGGAGGAACACAGCATGTAACATTTTTTGAGCAGCGCGATCCGTCGGATTTCGCTGCGCATGCTCTCTGGCTCCCTGCACACGTAACCAGCTTTGGTTGGTTACCCGATATTTACCCTGGTTACGGTGCAAGGAGCCAGCGCTAAGCGGCGTAGGCCCGTAACCATGGTAAATATCAGGTAACCAATGTAAACATCGGGTGCTTTGCTGTTACCCGATATTTAGTCTGGTTACGTGTGCAGGGAGGCCGACACTTCCCCGCTCGGCGCCGCCCCCTCCCGCACTCCGCACATGTGTATACACACACACACACACACACACACACACACACCTGTCCCCAGCCATGCAGACAAGCACTGCCACTGACACCCTCATCTGGCCCCGCCCCCCACTCGGCTCCGCCCCCTCCCGAACTCCGCATGTACACACACACTCTCTCTCACACACACACTCACTCACCTGTCTCCAGCTATGCAGACCGCAGCACTGCAACTGACATCCTCAGCGCCTGGCCCCGCCCCCCGCTCGGCCCCGCCCCCTCCCACATTCAGCATGTGTATACTCACACACACTCACCTGTCCTGCAGTCCCTTCGGCACTGACGTCCTCAGTGACACGGCCCCGCTCGGCTAAACCCCCCCCCCCCCCCGAACTCCGCCCCCGCACAGAACGGAATCCGACAAAGAATTCTGTTCTTTGTCATCCGTTGTACAGCGTTGAACAGCACATCAGTCACATGCGTCAAGCGACGCATGTGACTGATACAAAACAACGGAAATGTGAACTTAGCCTTAAATGGTTAAAATTGCAAGGTGCTTCAAAAACAGACAACTTTGAAATTCACCTTTTTTTATTTAAAAACCTCTCAGTTTCTAAGAGCTTCTGATGATGTAGATTAGTTACCTAGTTTCACCTCTGCAAACTATCAGTAGTGGCTGGTCTCCTAGGCAAAGAGCACAGCACTTCCAATCTTTTTGCTCTACAGCTGGTAAATGCTTCTCTGAAGAATGAACATAAGAACAACGCTTTTAATAGCCATGAGGCTGTTTTGGAAAGCATAATGAATTATTCTCTCTAATATATTAGCATCCAGAAAAGACAAAGGGAAGTACGGGTTACTTGGGCTGTCTATGGAAGACAAATACAATCGTATCTCTTGCAATTACATAACTATCAAAAGGGTAACAATGTTTTGAACTTTTGACTTTCAGGCTCTCTCACCATCCAATATAGCTTTGAACGTGAGACTGCCTTCATTTTATAGACAACCTCTTGGCTATCTCCTACATAAATTTGACTTGAAACTATTTAGCATATGATTAGTTATACAGATTCTTATCATGTCACTACATTGTTAAATCCACTTTTGGCTCTCAACACTGCCTGAATCCTTCTGGGCATGCTGTTGATCAGATATCAGCATGTCTTTAATGAATTCTCATCACAGATTTTTCCTACTTTTATACACAGTCCCAATGTTGGTGGATACTGGTTAACTCACTTGGGTATGTATACAGCAAGTATTGATTTGGGTTGAGGTCTGGGAACTGTTTGGGCCAATCCAGCTCCTCTACTTCATTGTAAATGAATCATTTCTTCACCAATCTTGATGTATGCTTCTGGTCGTTATCCTGCTGGAACACGATGTTGTCCTTTTCATACCCATAGTACTCGAGTGTACGAAGTAACTTGACTTGTAGGATACTTACATATAGCTCGGCATTGAGATGACTATCGATCCTGGTCAAGTATCCAGTGCCTTTGGCTGTGAAACAACCTCATATCATCAGGCTTCCTTCATTAAACTTGACAGTTCCTTCAATTTCTCGATCCGTTAGCCCCTTTTCCCCTTGTTTCTTCCAGGCCCATTTGCACCTGTAAGAGTCTCATCTATTGACTTTCATCTCTTCGCTCCAAATCACCTTTTTCCAATCTTCTACTGTCCACTTTTATACTTATTTGCAAACTCGAGCCGACACTTATGACAATATTGGAGTGGAGCCTTCTTTTTTAGGGCTACCATTCCAGACTTGTTTAACGTGTGTCACATCACATGGTGCTTGCATGGACATCTGTAATCTCACTATTATGAAGCATATGAGCCACCTCCATTGCCCTGTTTATTGCACCAGAACTGATAGACCTTGCAATGAGCCAACTTGTTGACTCCATTTTGCCTTGATGTCCACCTCTTGGCTTTTGAATGGATGGATAGACTTCATTTCATATTCTTCCATTTGTGATGACAATCACATGATGCAGTTTGGATATTTTCTTGGCTGAGAGACCACTATCGATGAGCTGGATGATGCTGTTTCTCTTTTCTTTGGAAATCTTCTTCATGGCTGCTGGCTGATTCGAACCAGTGACCGTTTCCTTGGGAATACCTAGTTAAACACTAAACTATTAGGGAATGTGAGAACAGATTATAATTTGTAGTATACAGGAAGAAAAATAATTTTCTTATTTGTTTTGCCACCAGGAGCAAAACAATAACAATGCAGTTACCTGACAAGAATCCGCAAAACTAATCCTATGCTAAATAGTTGGAAGTCAAATTTATGTATACGATAGCCAAGATGATTGTCTGTAAATTGAAGGTAGTCTCTAATTATGAATGAGTGTGCTTGCCACTGCTCAATACTCTATCGAGCATCGGGGTGCTCAGATACACTCAGTACTCGGATGAGTATTGCGTGTGCTTGGATGTGTCAATTGTGAATGATCCGACACCGAGCCAGCTCCCTTCAGTGAACGGTGGCAGCCGACACCACAGTGAGAGTCGTTTGAAGTCTCCAAATGGCTCTCACTGGGGTTAAAAACGATATGTTTGGATGGCGTGTGTAAAATGCAAAAAACACCCAGCCAACCCTCACCTGGAAATACTCTGTTTATGGCTAGCTGTATGTGGGTGAAGAACAGAACCGACAAATAATTGACTACTTGAGTCGAGCTCGTCAGAGCGTTCAATGTGCTCAACTCCAGTAAAGAGCACTTGAACACTTTAGTGCTAGCTCATCATTAGTAGTCTTACATTCAATGTTGTAGTGGATGGTGAGACATGGAGTCTGAAAGTCAAAAGTTCAAAGCATTGTTACAGTTTTGCTCGTCGGTGTGCATCGACAGAAAATGGAGTCGACAACAGCTTCTTATATTTTTCAGTTATTTCTTTTATTGATGTCTAATATGCTACTAAAGTCAAACTATATCTTGATTGTCCGCTGACTTCTAAAATCCTTGTCTGCCGTTGACTTGGCCTACAATGAAATGTATGATATGAACCAGTCACCACTTCAGAAAGGAAAAGAGGAAAGATAACGCAGTATTAGCCACAAAGTTAACGCATTTTGAAACTCCAGTATGTGCATCTTTCTGTAGTTCAGGGGAGGTCATTCATATATACTTGCTCCTTCAAGATGATGGATTAGCTTTTTTTCACTCGTCTAGGGAAGTAGAGGTCGATGGTTTTATGTCATTAGCTGCTAGTTTTCAGAAAATTTTCTCGTGAGTTCTCTGGCCGCTCTAGTTTATTTTGTCCTTTCTATAGTTTGACTTCTTTTTCACTTTGTGAAATGATGGTTGTTTAGAAATCTATGCCGCAACCTCTAATAATGCAAAAAAAGAGTGAAGTGAAGGCAGTCAGTGAAGATAAAAAGCCTTCCTTATTCAATTAAAAGCAAACATACATACAGCCAGGGGAGAACAAGTTGGGAGCGATACAAGTGATGGCTGTTTTGCGGCAAACGATTATTGCTAATATCACTCCCTACTTATTGTCCCCTAGCTGCATGGGCTTTTGTATTTTTGTTTTGTTTTTTTTTTTGTTTTGTTTTGTTTGTTTTTTCAAAGGTATTTTTACTGAGGGATTTTAAACAATAACTGGGAAAAGAGGGAGATGATCTATGCTTTTTGTTTTTGGTATGAATAAGGAAGACATTTTATCTTTTGAGTGCCTTCACTGCAGTCTTTTTTTTTTTATTTTTTTTGTTTATTATGTATACCATTTGTACTCTTGCAGAAAGAGCACCACCTTATACAGTGCTGTCCTACTCCACATTGTAAATCGTAAAAACTGCAATGTGCAGTTAGAAAAACAGCCAACTGCGCAAGTTAATGGGAACCTGTCATCAGGTTTTTAACTTATGAGCTGCGGCCATCACCAGTGATCCCTTTATATACAGCATTCTATAATATTGTATATAACAGCCCAGGCCACGCTGTATAACGTAAAAAAAAGACCTTTAGTAGACTCACCTAGGGGGCGGCTGGGTCTGATTGGCGTTGCTGGTCTTGGGTTCGGCACCTCCTCCATCTTGTGCAGTTTCCATCCTCCTTTCCAGCTCCGTGTGGATGACGCGTCCTACGTCATCCACACAGTGTCCTTCATTGCACACCTGCGCATGCGCACTTTGAGATCTGCCCTGCTGAGGGCAGAGTAAAGTATTGTAGTGCGCATGCGAGGGCAATCTTTGACCTTTCCTCGTGTCTGTGCATTACAATACTTTGCTCTGGCCTCAGCAGGTCAGAGAGAAGTGCGCATGCTCAGGAGCGCAATGGAGGACACTGTGTGGATGATGTAGGACGCGTCCTCCACACGGGGCTGGGCAGGAGTACGGTGACTGCAAAAGGTGGAGGCGGCACCGGACCGATACCGGCGACACCCATCAGACCGGACCGCTCCCTATGTGAGTATAATAAAGGCCTTTTTTACGCTATACAGAACTTGGGCACTCGTATATAGTATTCTAGAATGCTGTATAAAAAAAGCTTACTGGTGATGGCTGCAGCTTATAAGTAAAAAAAAACCTGGCGACCGGTTCCCTTTACAGGTTCCCTTTAATTGTTATTAAAGATCCTCTCCATAGACCTCTCATAAAGCTTCTTAAGACACAAATTTTTTTTGCCTTTCATATTTGGCATCAAATAATGTTAAAAACATAATAGTGGCACTGAAGGTTATCCATTGGTACTTACAGCAGCACTCATCAGGACTCTGTCAAGTAAATTGTAATCGATTGTAGATTATGGGTAGATGAATTATAATTTCTTAAGATTTGTATATGCTTGGTCTCCACAGCAGAGTGAATTTGTATGTGAGTCACAGAATTATTGTGGTAATTCTGCAATATAATTTACTGCCTATGGTGGAAAAAAAATTGCAAGCAATCCTGGAGCAGAAATTCTACCTTTTATTGGAAATAAACCATTAAAGTTGCCCTGTGCATTCCTCAGTCAAAATAGGATGCAGTCTGCTGAGCTTCTATTTTGTGTATAATAAAGCTGAAACCTAAACGCTCTGGCATTTCAGAAAAACATAGTTTGAGGCACCAACTGTTGATTAAAGGTATAGATGAGACTAATTCGGTGCTGACTGTGGCTAGTTTCTCCCTGCACCACTCTAGATGATTGGCAGGTCTCTCCTAATGTACACACATGGGAGAGACCTGTCAATCACTTAGAGTGGTGCATTGAGAAGTTGGACGGGAGCCTCACCGGACTAGTGGAGTCTTTTCCATTGGTCCCCAGTTAGCTCCTCAAACTATGTTTTCTCTGAAATGCCTGAGTGTTGCAGAGAAAAACGTACCTGGCTGAAATGATGCACCCAATCTGTGATTCGTGTTGCCACATTGTGTGGCAACAGGGGACATTATGGTGCAACTAAGGGGAAATTTTGAAAGGGCACATAGTATTACCAGAGACGGTGGAGGGGACTTTTTCATCAGAGAGGCAGTGTGGGGGAGATGTAGGTAGGAGCAGTGTGGGGGGGATATTATAGAGAGGGGCAATTTGGGGGCAGTGTGGGGGACATTTTATGAAAAGGTACTGTGTGAGGTGACATTATGGAGAAGGGTAGTGTGGACAAGGGACATCATTTAGAACAGCAATGTGCAGGGGATATTATACAGAGGGGCAGTGTGGGGGACTACTATGGAGAAAGATATATGGGGGGATATTTTGTGAAGTATCACAGTGAGAGGCAATTATTTAGGAACACAAAATGGGATATATTTATGGGCCAGTATAATGAATACTTTTATTTTTAAGGGAGATGGAAAAAAATCTAAATCTCCAGCATCCAAAGTCCATTTTCATTCCAATTTATTTAGAGAGTGTGAAAGACACCAGCCACCAGACAAACTACTGTTATGCACAAACACTGACGCGTTTCGACTACAAAGTCTTATTCATGGGGGGGAATTGATTGTGGGGATTTGATATTATCCGTGACTCCACCCACGGTTGTGGTGAGGTTGGTGACACCACTGCTGCTCTGGACGGGGATCCCGGGAGCGATGGCAGGGAGCAGCCTGGATGTTAGTTCTCCCCTCCGTGGGTAGGGGGTTGGTTGTCCCGGGGCCCGGTGAGGGGGTAGGGATGGATGGCAGGCGGGTTACGGGGCCTGGCGAGGTGCAGAGTCGCGGGGGCAGCACTGTGCCGCATGGCACGGTGGTACTCACTCAGCCAATGATGTACACAAAGTCTCCGGTAAAACAAACGGCTGGATGGACGGGTCCCACAGACTGCTGCGGTGTTTCTCCTCCCGGCAGGTTGATGGTGACTGCCTTTCCCTGCACCTGTGTAGTGTAGACGGTTCCAATGGGTTCCCACCGGTAACCCGCTCCCCAGCTTGAAGGTTGCTGAAGGAGCCCCTTTTGCCCGCAGGCTCTGGCCCTGAGAACTTTAGCCTTAGCGGTGACTGTGTTTCCCTCTAACGGTTGGACTGTTGCCTTCTGCCGGGACTTGGCTGCTGGGAAACCCAGGAGGTTCCCTTCGCTAACGGATTTGACAAATTGCACGGCGACTCCTAGCCTTGTCGGGGTCCGTAAGCCCCTGCCGGATGGTGCTGGCTTCTCTTTGCGTACCACACACCCGGACCACTTTCTGTCTGCTCCTTTACCACTTCACTATCCTCTCTCTTTCACTTCCAAACTGAAACTGACTCTTTTTCCCGCCTCCAGGACTGTGAACTCCTCGGTGGGTGGGACCAACCGCCAGGCCCACCCCCTGGTGTGGACATAAGCCCCTGGAGGAAGGCAACAAGGGTTTTTGTCTGAATTAGGTGTGCCTGACCAGGAGTGTGGGGTGTGTTGGTGTAGTGCTTGTGACGTCCTGGCTTGCCCAGGGCGCCACAATTGCACAGAAAAACATACCTTTGTTGCAATTGGACAGAATGAATGAACTGACAATGGTCTTCCATATGCACAAAACATTCTGTCTGATCGCTCTGTGCATATTGGAAATGTAGCCTTAACAACTACTGTTCAGCAAAGAAGTAGCTGATCGTCGGTGATTTTAACAACGCAAGTCAAGCGATGTAATCCCGCCCTTATACACTGAATCCATGAAGCCATAATGCCTGATAAGGCCGCCTTCCCTAGGAAGCTTATTATCCCGTTTATATGTATGTCTGAGATAAGGAAATGAACTGTAAGTCTGCTTTCACACTGCATTGTTACCTGCGTTCACTGATCCCATCAGGAGCTTCTGTCCGAACCCCCCCCCCCCCCCCCTCAAAACGGGTTTCTGACGCATGCGCCAACGGGGCCATTGACTATAATGGTGCAGACGGAGTCACCATGTGCTCTGTCTTGCACCGTTTTTGGGTGTATATGCTTTCTGTAGGCAGACACCCAGACGTAGTAGATTGCATCTGGGTGTCCTTTATTAAATCCATACAGAAATGGAGCCATAGAATCACCAGATAAGATAAATTTAATTTTTGGATATTTTTTAACACTTATGCAGAAAAGACATACAAAACATAAAAAGCAGGAATACGAACTAATAGACATACCACCAGTCAAAAATATATAGGGGGAGAATAAATGTCCCCATTGGGATGTGCATAGACCCAGTATTACACTTATATAATCAGCCGTAGAAAGCTAATCTAGATCATCCATTGTGCAGAATTGCAGCAAGGCACTTACCCATGATATACCCTGTTGACCAGTGGTACTCCCGTAACCCCTATGCACATTTCGCGTGGGCTTCCTCCGGGTTTCTGCCTGCAGAAAGAGTATACGCCCGAAAGTGGCGCAAGAGGGCACACACCGTGACTCCATCTGCATCATTGTAGTCAATGATGGCCCTGTCGGCACATGCGTGTGAAACCCGTTTTGCGGGAGGGGGGGGGGATTCGGACAGAAGCTCCGATGGGACCAGTGAATGCAGGTAATAATGCAGTGTGAAGGGGCCCTAATCCTCATTGGTGATATAGACTGATGTAAATGACAACAATCTGCAAAGTGCGAAATTGTGAATTAAATTTTTTTTTTTCCACAATATGCATGGAATTCTGCAAAATCGATTCAAATGTAAAAGACAAACAGAAATTTCTGCAACAGTTCTGTTATTTGTGGATATACCCTTAGTTAGACATTTAGGTTATGTTCACACATTTGCACATGCGTTTTTGCTTCGGGGAGGGGGGTTCCATGTTTTTTTCACTGGGTTTATACTGTACCAGCAGAAGCTATGAGATTTCAGAAATCTCGTGTGCACGCAAACTTTCTTTTTGTGTCTGACTGAAATGGAAAACTGCTGCATTTTTGAAAGAAGCAGCGTGTCAGTTCTTTCAGCGTTTCTTTGCTGCTTTTTTACACCATTGAAAGCAATGAGAAAATGCAAAAACACAGATGCGTTTTTTTGTTGTATTTTCCCTGCTTTTGTGGTGAATTAAAAAACTTTATTTACACATATACTGTATACCAGGGGTGGGCAATTAATTTTCCCATGGGGCCGCATGAGAAATTGGGATTGGTTTAGAGGGCCGGACTAATATAATTACCTCAGTTCTACCCAATATATTACATCACTACACCCCCTCCATATACTACACCTGTAATAAACTACACCACTACACCCCTATATACTACACCTGTATTATACTACACTCCCTCCATATACCTGTAATATACTACACCCCCATATACACCTGTATTATACTACACCACTATATAATACACCTACGATATACTACATCATTACACCCCTATATACTATACCTGTAATATAGTACACCTCCATATAGCACACCTGTAATATACTACATCACTACACCACTATATAGCACACCTGTAATATACTACACCTCCATATAGCACACCTGTAATATACTACACCTCCATAGAGCACACCTGTAATATACTACACCTCCATAGAGCACACCTGTAATATACTACACCTCCATAGAGCACACCTGTAATATACTACGCCTCCATATAGTACACCTGTAATATACTACACCTCCATATAGCACACCTGTAATATACTACACCTCCATATAGCACACCTGTAATATACTACATCACTACACCCCTATATAGCACACCTGTAATATACTACACCTCCATATAGCACACCTGTAATATACTACATCACTATACCCCCATATACTACACCACTAGCCTGCACCCCCATATCACACACACTACACCCCATACAGCCTGCACCCCCATATCACACACACTACACCCCCATATGTCACACACCATGCCCACATATCTCACCCTGCCTGTACCCCAACTTACCCCTCTCAAACACTCTGCACCCCTTCACATCCTTCTGTCAGTCTGCAGCCCTCATATGCCACTCGCCCTGCAACTCCATCTTCCCACATATGCCACTCACCCTGCAACTCCATCTTCCCACATATGCCACTCACCCTGCAACTCCATCTTCCCACATATGCCACTCACCCTGCAACTCCATCTTCCCTCATATGCCACTCACCCTGCAACTCCATCTTCCCTCATATGCCACTCACCCTGCAACTCCATCTTCCCTCATATGCACTCACCCTGCAGCCCCCCTCCCCCTCATGTCCCCTCTTTTCTTATTACCAGTCATCATGTGTCCACATCTCCTTCAGGATTCAGTATCTTTGCTTTCTGCCCGGCATCCTGTGTCTCCTCTCACACAGTCACATGGGCGTGACATCATCGCAGGTCCTGCAAGATGAATTACTCCGTCTGCTGTGCTGCTTCTTCTCCTGCCCGGCGGGAACTTTTGAAATGACACATGCAGCGCAGTACTGACAACGTCAGGGCGCGCGTGTGTCACTGACAATTAGTGCCGGCAGGGAACAGAGGAAAGACTCCTGCGTTCCGCTGCCTGCACTGACTGTGCGGACCTGCACAGGATCTCTCCCTGCTCGGCACGCTGCAGCCCGGCTCCACTGCACCGGCTGAAGACGGGCGGGCCGGTCACAGAGAGCAGGCGGGCCGGATGTGGCCCGCGGGCCACCCCTTGCCCAGGTCTGCTGTAGACAAATGGCACTCCAAAAAAGCAGCTTTTTTTACTGCCAAGAGAGCAGGTTTTGCTGCAGAAAAAAACCGCCGCAAAAACAAGTGTGAACATAGCCTTAAAGTTCCTGACATGCATCAGCCTGTCCCCCAAGTTCATTAAGGCTATGTTCACACACTGCATCTTTACGAACTACAATGATGCAGGGTTTTTGGCCCCAAAAAACATACCTGAGGCGCAAACGCATAGGAAAAAAAGCATGTGTTTTTACCGCATTCTGCCCAATGCGTTTTTTTTTTTTAAGTCAAATCTATTGACTGGAAAGGCTCAAAAACCCTGGAAAAACACAAAAAGAATTGACATGCTGCATCTTCAAAAACACAGCCAAGATGCAGCCAAAAGAAGATGTCCAAGTGTGGACAGCAAAGTGGAAATCTCATAGACTTTGCTGGGAGAAGGAAATGCGTGCATTTAGGTGCATCTTTCTGTCCTCAAACGCAGTAAGGCCTAAGACACATGTGACGCCCTGGGCAAGCCAGGGGTCACAGGTCACAACATCACACGCACCCCACATTCCCTGCAGGTACACCAAGCTAACCCAAAATCCTTGTTGCCTTCCTCCAGGGGCTGATGTCCACACCAGGGGGTGGGCCAGGCGGTTGGCTCCGCCCACCGAGGAGTTCACAGCCCTGGAGGCGGGAAGAACCAGGCAGAAGAGTTTAGGAAGGGAAAGTAGAAGGAAGTGAAGTGGTAAAGGAGGACAGTAAGAGTGGCGACAGAAAGTGACAGTTAAGCAAGCCTGAAGTTGGTCCGGGTGTGTGCCCCGGACTGTGACAGCACGGTCAGCAGACCGGTGATAGTCTGCAGGGGGACTGCTTGGAGGTTGCTGGAAGGACCGCGGACGGGTGGTGACCCGTCGGTACTGGAGCAGTATACGAAGAACAGTCAGCACCAGGGCAGGGGCCTTTCGGATCCCGGCAAGGCTAGGAGTCGCCATAATTTGCTAAATCCGTCAGTGAAGGGGACGTCTGTCTCCTAACAACCAAGTCCCGATTGAAGGCAACAGCCCGACCGTGAAGGGGAGACACCGCCACCGCCAGGGCACCAGTTTCCCAGGGCCAGCGCCTGCGGGCAAAGTAGGGCTCCTTCGGCCCAGCTTGAAGCCGAGGAGTGGGCAACCGGTGGGGACCCATCGCTACCAAAGAGACTTTCATAGGTGCATGGAAGAGACCGTCACCGCTAACTGCAGGGAACATCAGCACCGTGAACCGTCCGAGGGACCCGTCCAACCAGCCGTTTGTTTACCGAGAACTGTGTCGTGTTTACTGGCTGAGTGAGTACCTCTGTGCCGTGCGGCACAGCGCTGCCCCTGCGCCCCTGCACCTCCACAGGCCCCAGACCCGCCTGTCCACCATTCCAATCCCATCACTGGGCCCCGGGAGCACCAAGACCCCTACCCACGGAGGGGCAAATCAACAACTGGCTGCTCCGTACCATCACTCCCGGGCTCCCCAGAAAGAGCAGCGGTGGTGTCCACTTAATCACCACAACCGTGGGTGGCGTCACGGACAATAAATTATCCCAAAACCCAATCCCCTTTCACTCACGGGCGAGGAGCGCCGCTCGAGTCCCCGGGATCCGGCCCATCGCTCGAGCCACCGAGCAGCGGCAGGCCGCAGCAGCCGCGGCAGCCGGACCCGAGCAGTGGGAGAGCGCGGCGTCCCCTGTCAATATGTCAATAGCTGCCTATGGAGGAGAGAGGGAGATAAATCCCTCCCTCCCCTCCTCAGCGCCGGCCCTCCTCCTCCTCTGCGCCGGCCCTCCCCTTCTCTGCGCCGGCCCTCCCCTTCTCTGCGCCGGCCCTCCCCTTCTCTGCGCCGGCCCTCCCCTCCTCTGCGCCGGCCCGCCCCCCGCAGCTGAGGTCCGATCGCATGATCGGACCTCAGTCACAGTGATAATCGCATGACACTCGGTTCCTGCTGTGCGGCCAGTGTGAACCGAGTGTCATGTGAGGATCGCATTACTCCCCATGTGGCCCCGGCCTAAAAGATGCACTGTGTAAACATAGCCTAAAACATCCCTTTAATTTTCCCACCCTGTAGATTATATCATATCATGTATCTGCTTCTAAATTTATATTTCCTGCTGTCGTTCGTAGGAATGTATAAGAACATATAGATCTGAGCAATGAGGGTGTAGATTTTCTGCACAGTGACCCTCACACCATAGAATTATGGGAGAAAATAGATAATTCTACCTCCAATAATCTGATTATTGTCCAAATAATCCCCTGTCCCTCTCCTCTAGTAATCAGACCTGTGTGTAGAGCAGGCTCAGCGCAGCCCTCTCCCTCCCAGCCCTGCTCTGCTGTGTTTGGCTCCATCTCCCTTTCTCCTCCTCTCTCCACTTCCAATGCTCCTTCCACCTTCTCCCCCTCCCAGCTCCCTCCTCTTCACAGCAGTCCTGTAAGATGGTGATGTCAGGGGGTGCAGACACAGCTGCTGCCATCCCTTCACCTTCAGAGGAGATGTGCCATCCTGATAGCAGCCAGGGACCAGACAGCCCCTGCCCAGTGCAACTTCCCTGCTCACTGAGCCACTGATTGGCTGCGAGGGATAACAGAGGGGGCACAATTGATAAAATAATAAGGGGGAGGTAGTGAGGGAAAACAAGGAGGGGGAGGGGAGAGAACATACAGGAATACACCACCGAGAAGGAACAGGTACTGTGCACATTCAGTTCAGAGGCTGAATTCATCACATGCTGGGCACATGGCACAGACAGGACCAATGCAAGGGGTAAGAACGCAGGGCATGTGAGGACATGGGGACGATGCACTGGGCATGCTGCTAATACTGCTCAGTATATAGAATACTCCGGAGTACTGATACACTGGAGACTGTAAATATTTACATCCAGAAGATAACACAGCACAGGAGCTAGGCTCATCTATACTGCTGCATATACATGTCACCTGCACTGGGATGTATAGGGTCCATATAATGGGATCTCTATGAGAAACCTCAGTACAGTTATTCACAATTAGGAATAATAATATAAGGTGCAGAGCAGCCTGCAGAAAAACAGTGCCAGTGCCCATACACAGCAGTGCCCATACACAGCAGTGCCCATACACAGCAGTGCCCATACACAGCAGTGCCCATACACAGCAGTGCCCATACACAGCAGTGCCCATACACAGCAGTGCACAAGGCTGACATGCCAGCTGTATACTGGGGCACCTGCACTATATCACAGCTTTATTTTCATGAACACCACAGATCTATAACGGAAAACTACACATAAGGAAGACAAGAGGGCGCACATCCTCTGTGGACTGTATAGGAGAGAAGTATACAGCACGAGCACTGGCATCTATACATCAGAGGATTTGATTATTTGGCACCAGAGGCGGCTGGTAAATGGATTACATCTCCAGTTTGGGGTGGGCACTGTGTGTGTCCATGAAGGGGGATAAAGCAGCCTCTGCACTAGATATGAGGCTGTGACTGAAGGATCCTGTGTCCACTTCACTGGATTATCAGGTACTGTTGTCTGAGCAGCCTGGGATTGTGCAGAGCCATGATTATGTCAGTGGTAATGCAGTAAGTGATGGAGGCAGTGTGTACTCCGGTGAGTGATTGTATTGTAGTGTCATTGCATCATACATGTATAAGCTGAGCGGACAGCGTGCGCTGCAACTAGCATGGGGATTGTCTGTGTAATCAGGTGTTTGTCAACATTGTGCTAGAATGGAAGCTGTGTACATGTGTTATTATGTATACATGTAAGACTGAAGTTTTATAACTGTTTTATAGACAGGGCGCATGTATAGGGTCACATATAGTGTGCACAGGGTGCATACATAGGGTCACATATTGTGTACACAGTGCATACATAGGGTCACATAACGTACACAGGTTACATATGTCACATATAGTGTACACAGGGCACATATGTCACATATAGTGTACACAGGGCACATATATAGTGTCACATAGAATGTACATAAGGTGCATACATAGGGTCACATATAGTGTATACAGGGCACATATATAGGTTCACACATAGTTCACACAGGTCCCATATAATGTCAGTGTACATATGGGAACATACATAATGTCACATGTAGCGTACACAGGGCACATATATATATATATATATATATATATATATATAATATATATTTTTAAGTGTCACAGTGTACACAGCGTTTGTACATGGGGTCAGTGTACACAGGGCACACACACACATAGATAGATAGATATATAGATATATATATCACATATGTAGAGTGCACAGGGAATATACATGGGTCAAGTGCAGTGTACACTGAACACATACATAGGGTCACATGTAGTGTACGCTGGGCATATACATAGGATCACATGTAGTGTACACGGGGCACATATATATAGGGTCACATGTAGTGTACACGGGCACATATATATATAGGGTCACATGCAGTGTACACGGGCACATATATATAGGGTCACATGCAGTGTACACGAGCACATATATATAGGGTCACATGCAGTGTACACGGGGCACATAGGGTCACATGTAGTGTACACAGGACTCATACATAGTCACATGTAGTGTACACATGGCTCATACATAGGGTCACAATTAATGTACACGGGGCTCATACATAGGGTCCCATGTAGTGTACACAGGGCACATGGATGGGGTCACGTAGTGTACACGGGGCACATACACAATGTCACATAGTGTACAGCATGCAGATGAATAGGTTTAGGACACATATACATAGTCCACTGGATGCTAGATTTGTGTACACTGTAATTGTACAGCTGGCTTTATGTATTAGTTGTCATTTGTGTTCAACACATGTATATAATGTACCTGATAAATTCTATGTGCAATCAGTGAATACTTTACACTGGGTATGTATACAATTTATATTGCGCATATTTATGCCAAAGATAGCTTTACGTTGTATGTGTTTACATTGTGCAGGGCACATATCCATACAAGCATGGGATGTGTGTATGTTTTGTAGGACATTCATTTTTGCTAAGACTGCATGCTTTACAATGGCTGTATGTACATTGTGTCAGGTATAAAATATACATATATACACACAAGGACAGACAGGTTTACATTGAATGTGTTTAGACACATATACATATTACATGGGGCACATAAGAATGCAAACAATGGTATAGAGGAAAAAATATTATTTTTTTTTATTAATAAATATATTTATAATGTGTGTTAAGACTGAGTGTTTTACACTGGACATATATACCTTGTACAGAGCATATATACTTGCAGGCAATGCAGTACGTTGGATTGTTTACATTGTGTAGGACCTAATATGTAACGCAAACAAAGGATTCTGTACATTGGATGTGTGTTTGTTGTGTAGGGCACATATGTATATGCCAAGACTGAATACTGAATATTTTACACTGGATATGTTTACAATTCTAATTATGCCAACAATGGATGCATTGCTTTGGATGCATATATTTTAAGTGTATAAATGTATGTATATTTTAAGGCATATACATCTTCAACTAATAGCTGCTTTACATCGGATGTGTTTACATTGCATAGGACATGCATATATGTCCTATGCAATGTAATACATGCATTGTTTACATACATATATGTAAACAATGGATGCATTACATTGGAAACATACTTTAAACTGGATGCGTTTACATTGCGCAGGGCATATATACCGTATGTGTCAACAGTGGATGGCTTATATTATGTAGGGCATGTTTGTGTCAACAATGGATGGTTTATATTGTGTAGGGTATACATGTATACCAACAATGGATGGTTCAGGTTCTGTAGTGCATACGTGTATGCCAACAATGGATGGTTCAGATTGTGTAGGGTATAAGTGTATGCCAACAATGGATGGTTCAGATTGTGTAGGGTATACGTGTGTGCCAACAATGGATGGTTCAGGTTGTGTAGGGTATACGTGTATGCCACCAATGGATGGTTCAGGTTGTGTAGGGTATACGTGTATGCCAACAATGGATGGTTCAGGTTGTGTAGGGTATACGTGTATGCCAACAATGGATGGTTCAGGTTGTGTAGGGTATACGTGTATGCCAACAATGGATGGTTCAGGTTGTGTAGGGTATACGTGTATGCCAACAATGGATGGTTCAGATTGTGTAGGGTATACGTGTGTGCCAACAATGGATGGTTCAGGTTGTGTAGGGTATATGTGTATGCCAACAATAGATGGTTCAGGTTGTGTAGGGTATACGTGTATGCCAACAATGGATGGTTCAGGTTGTGTAGGGTATACGTGTATGCCAACAATGGATGGTTCAGGTTGTGTAGGGTATACGTGTATGCCAACAATGGATGGTTCAGATTGTGTAGGGTATACGTGTGTGCCAACAATGGATGGTTCAGGTTGTGTAGGGTATACGTGTATGCCAACAATGGATGGTTCAGGTTGTGTAGGGTATACGTGTATGCCAACAATGGATGGTTCAGGTTGTGTAGGGTATACGTGTATGCCAACAATGGATGGTTCAGATTGTGTAGGGTATACGTGTGTGCCAACAATGGATGGTTCAGGTTGTGTAGGGTATACGTGTATGCCAACAATGGATGGTTCAGGTTGTGTAGGGTATACGTGTATGCCAACAATGGATGGTTCAGATTGTGTAGGGTATACGTGTGTGCCAACAATGGATGATTCAGGTTGTGTAGGGTATACGTGTATGCCAACAATGGATGGTTCAGGTTGTGTAGGGTATACGTGTATGCCAACAATGGATGGTTCAGATTGTGTAGGGTATACGTGTATGCCAACAATGGATGGTTCAGGTTGTGTAGGGTATACGTGTATGCCAACAATGGATGGTTCAGGTTGTGTAGGGTATACGTGTATGCCAACAATGGATGGTTCAGATTGTGTAGGGTATACGTGTGGGCCAACAATGGATGGTTCAGGTTGTGTAGGGTATACGTGTATGCCAACAATGGATGGTTCAGGTTGTGTAGGGTATACGTGTATGCCAACAATGGATGGTTCAGGTTGTGTAGGGTATACGTGTATGCCAACAATGGATGGATTATACTGGATGTATATACATTGCACAGGTTATATATGTATGTAAACAATGGATGGATTACATTGGAAGCTAAGATGAAATACTTTACACCGGATGTGTTTACATTGTGTAGGGCACATATGTGTGAGTCAACAATGGATGATTTACATTGTCGGGTATACATGTATGCCAACAATGGATGTTTTACACTTGATGTTTGTATATTGTGTAGTGTATTAATATATGTACATTGTGTAAGGCATATATGAATGCAAACAATGGCTTTACATTGAATGAGTGTACTTTGTGTTGGACATGTGTCTGCAAACAGTAAATGCTTTACATTGGCGGTGTTTACAATGTGGCATTTTGCTCTATACACACGATACATTGTATACCTTTAATGCATATCATATAGCACTAATGGCACGAAGTTTGACCTTTTACCATTATGTGGTTAAATCTAACAATATGCATTTCATGAACATAGGTTAGAGTATACAGACTCATATGTACATACATTAATATTACCCGTCCTCAATATTTGTGTCAGTGATGTCATCAGTATTAAATTATTAAACACATATTCATGCCTCTCTGTATTCATAAAGAAAACATCCGAACAAACTAGGAAATAGCGCCACAGTAAATCTCAGAGTATATTTAATGTATGACTATTTACTCCTTTCCTGATGATGTAATTAGCTTTTTATAACCCCCGGCTATCCTGTGTGTGCAGTGCCATTGTTCCTATTTGCTTGACTTGTGTTAAGGAGACCTCATCCGCACAAGTGTGCCTAATGTCTCCAGCTTACCCTGGCACTGTTACCCGCATTGTGCCCTCTCTGTGCAGTGCCTGGGGTTGTGCAGATGGCAGGCATATCTCTGCATGGAGCCAGTGAGTGGATGGAGCAGGTGCTCGGCGCACTGTGAACATTACTCGAGTGAGTGAGTGTATGTTTTCCTAGAGAGATATGCCTGGGTTTGCACAGGTCACTCGTACATCGATTGCTACAGAGGGGGATTTTACTCTTGTAATAAACCCGGTGTTAAAACCCATCCTTTATAATATCTGCGCAGTGACAATATCAGCAATATGTAGAGTCCTATAGGTTTGGGTCCTGTTGATCTAACCCAGGTGCAAAGGTTTCAATGTATTTATCAATTTCCCATCCACCGATCTCATTAGGCGTCATCTGTGATGGAAAGTCTTATTGTTACATGTCTGAATGCAGTGAGATTGTGCATCCAAGACCCTCTGGTGTTGTGCATCATAGTGCCACCCAATAACGCCGTGTATTCCTCCCCAGCATGTGTCAGGGCTCTGAATGAGGGAATTGGGATGTGAGCAGCACTCAGTGTTATATTCCACTAGCCGCATTCACAGATTGCAGGGATTCTCAAGAAACGCTACCTATTGTATGTATATAGCGGAGCTCCAGGGCAGCTCCTCTCCTCCCGTCTACAGGTTTCACTAAGGACATTTGCACATATCGCATAGCTGAGTGCACAGCCCCGAGTGCACAGCCCCGAGTGCACAGCCCCGTGTGCACAGCCCCGTGTGCACAGCCCCGTGTGCACAGCCCCGAGTGCACAGCCCCGTGTGCACAGCCCCGAGTGCACAGCCCCGTGTGCACAGCCCCGTGTGCACAGCCCCGTGTGCACAGCCCCGTGTGCACAGCCCCGTGTGCACAGCCCCGTGTGCACAGCCCCGAGTGCACAGCCCCGAGTGCACAGCCCCGTGTGCACAGCCCCGTGTGCACAGCCCCGTGTGCACAGCCCCGTGTGCACAGCCCCGAGTGCACAGCCCCGTGTGCACAGCCCCGAGTGCACAGCCCCGAGTGCACAGCCCCGTGTGCACAGCCCCTGATGTTCTGCTTTGTGTGGTTAGAATTATTGCAGATTCTAGCATTTGTCTGGACTCCAGCCTGTGATGGTTTCAGCACCAGGGAGAGCGCCTCGGTCCTGTGTAACCACTGCAGATGTACATTCCCAGAGTCCTACATCAGATGTGCCCCAATATACAAGAATGCACCAAAAAGAATTGCCATATACATGAGATTACATCTGTTTTGTAGTCCTACTCCACCAAATGCTGTTTTATCCTTTTTAGGACTTTAGGATATCGAAAATATATTAATTTAAATTTTATTATATAATATAATATATAATATATAAAATATAATATTATATATATATACATACATACATGCATGCATGCATGCATGCATGCATGCATACATACATACATGCATACATATACACACAAAAATAAATATATATATATATATATATATATATATATATATATATATATATATATATATAATATATATATATATATATAGTATATGTATATATGTATGGAAATGTGTGTGCGTGTGTGTGTGTATATGTATATATACACACACAGTATGTATATATGTATATTATATACATACACATATATATAATGTGTATGTATATAATATACATATATATATACACACACACAGTATGTATATATGTGTATGTACGTGTGTGTGTATGTGTGTGTGTAAAATTATGTGTGTGTGTGTGTGTATGTGTGTATATATATATATGTATGTGTGTGTTTATGTGTGTATATATATAATGTGTGTGTGTGTATATGTATATAATATAAATATATATCAGTGTGTGCAGTGTGTGTGTGTGTGTGTATATATATATAATATATATATATGTGTGTATTTATATATATATATATATATATATATATATATAATATATATTGTACACACTGTGTATTATATTTTATAACATTATATATATATATATATATATACACACAGTGTATTATATTTTATAACATTATATATATATACACACAGTGTATTATATTTTATAACATTATATATATATATATACACACAGTGTATTATATTTTATAACATTATATATATATACACACAGTGTATTATATTTTATAACATTATATATATATACACACAGTGTATTATATTTTATAACATTATATATATACACACAGTGTATTATATTTTATAACATTATATATATACACACACTTTATTATATTTGTATAATATATATATGTGTGTGTGTGTTATGTTATATATTTTTTTTTTTATTTTTTTTTTCCTCCATGTACCAAGGATCTGTAAACGCAGTATAGCTGTAGCTTCACAAGCCAGAATCCACAAAGCTCAAACTATCCTGAATGTTTACCTAACCAATATCGGAATGTAAATACAATATAAATATCGGAATGCAAATAAACTAAAGGCTTAGGATAAGGTGGGGATGAAATAGGCAGATCATAAAGGGTTGAAGTAATTTATGAAATAAAAGCCAATCAGTAGCCGCATCCCATGGGTTGAGTGATAATACGGTAGATGTCGGGATCCATTGATTAATTACCCAGCACTGAAGGAATGCGGTGGGGGAACGGCAGCTTTCACACAAAATTTAGAGTTTTTCTTTGTGACATTCAGACACATTTTCAGATTGCAATGATTCTAAATACACAGTTCTTCTTGTATAGTATAGTATAGTATAGTATAGTATATGAAAAATGTCCTGTATATTGAATGACAAGTATAGGTTGGGGTGGGAGGTTGCATTCTGAAACCCGTGTACAAGGCATGATGAGCACATATATTTTTCCAGTGACTCTAATGTATATGGTTAAATGCACAAAGAAATGCAATGTAGCTGTAATGTGCCTCATTGTGGTGTTCCAAATAATTGCACCTGTGTAACATCGAGGGGGCTTCCATAACTCAAGTGGATTTATGGTTCATTATTAAGCAAGAGTACAACGCAAATCGGAGGTAACCTGATAAGACGGTAGGTGCCATGACAATAGATCCCAAACAGAATACACCACATATAGTATTAATCGAAGCCCAATGTATCACCACTTACAGTATTTATAGTGAAAACCTATTTGGAACACTGATCACCCACAACCACATTTTAGCGATCGTTCAATTTCCTTATGTCTGAAAAGGATTGTCCAACTTTTTATTTCCGTACATCTATTTTGGGCAATAAATCATTTTTGCAATTGGGTTCTATTAACATTTTTTGCCAGTTTTCCCTTTATAGCCTTTATGTGCTGCTGTTTGTTGCTGACTGCAGAGTGAGTTATCTGAGAATCCATCAGTAAGCTTTCACAGATGGGAGAGTTTGTAGCTCTGTTATTTGTCTTTTTCTGAGCTCACGTCAGATGATGAATGACCAAAGACCTCATCAAAGTTGAATGTGCTGGGAAACAACTTGAGAAAGCCACAGCGCAAAATAAGTAATTCAACCCGAAAAAAATAAAATATTTCCAAATATGTTCATTTACATAAAAATAAAAATGTCCCCACACTTGGCTCTGGCTAAAGACACATTTCTAGAAGAACATTTACATGCTTCTTCATGGTCATTGATTTAAAATGGTTTTCCATTATAAGGAAAACATGGCTGCTGTCTTCCAAAAAACAGCACTAGACCTGTTAATAAGCATCAGGCACATGGATTGTATCTAAAGAATAAAGCACAAAAAGCAGTGCACGAAATTCTATGTGTTTTATAACTTAACTGGAGATTGAAAGTAGGCTCGAAGTCTATCTTAGGCCTTGTCAGACTTGGCATCTATAATATAACTTCTATAGAAACAGCCATTGGGCTCAAACTCTGTCTCCTATTTTTTAAGGAGGCATCCAGTGGTAAGATGAGCACCTGCCATATTATAGAGGGATGTAAAAGCTTTCCAGAGACACCGGCAGCAGTGCCCACTTGTCTATACCAAGGCACTATAGAGGCTCCAGACCAGTGTGGATCTGTGCACATCACTCTGCCATGTACATAGATCATGATGTTCTCGTATGAATTCAGTCCTATAGACGGCAAATTCCACCACGTTTGCCTGGAATGCGTCCTCACTGACCCTTCATTTACAGGATTTTTATCTTATGCAGCTTTAACTTAAGCCTAATTGCACAAGGAATGCATTACTGTTCTAAGAATTACGGGCATTCGTTTTATGAGGTAAATAATACTGTAGTGCTTGTCTCTGCAGTCTGATGCTTATGCCAGTGTGCGGTATTAGACATTGTTGTGAGTCCCTGAAGATCACATTATACACTTAGATTACTGATAAGAATTTAGACTTTTACATTGGTAAGATGTGACCAGCATTGTGTAGTATTGTATTACATTATTACATTGATACAGTATTATGCTGCAGTGTGCATAATATCACATATATGCAGTATGTGTGTATACATACAGCATTATACAATGTGTGTGTACATAAAATATACGGTATATTATACACACTGTATACATATGTATGTGTACAGTGTGTGTGTAATATATATTTATGTTCTGTGTGTGTGTGTGTGTGTGTATATATATATATGTATGTATGTATGTATGTATGTATAGGTATCATAGTATCATAGTATCATAGTTTTTAAGGTTGAAGGGAGACTCTAAGTCCATCTAGTTCAACCCGTAGCCTAACATGTTGATCCAGAGGAAGGCAAAAAACCCCCAATGTGGCAAACAAGTTCCAATGGGGAAAAAATTTCCTTCCTGACTCCACATCCGGCAATCAGACTAGTTCCCTGGATCAATACCCTGTCATAAAATCTAATATACATAACTGGTAATATTAAATTTTTCAAGAAAGGCGTCCAGGCTCTGCTTAAATGTTAGTAGTGAATCACTCATTACAACATCATGTGGCAGAGAGTTCCATAGTCTCACTGCTCGTACAGTAAAGAATCCTCGTCTGTGATTATGATTAAACCTTCTTTCCTCAAGACGTAGCGGATGCCCCCGTGTTCCAGTCGCAGGCCTAGGTGTAAAAAGATCTTTGGAAAGGTCTCTGTACTGTCCCCTCATATGTTTATACATTGTGATTAGATCCCCCCTAAGCCTTCGTTTTTCCAAACTAAATAACCCCAAGTTTAATAACCTGTCTTGGTATTGCAGCCCACCCATTCCTCTAATAATCTTGGTGGCTCTTCTCTGCACCCTCTCCAGTTCAGCTATGTCCTTCTTATATATCGGTGACCAGAATTGTACACAGTATTCTAAGTGTGGTCGCACTAGTGACTTGTACAGAGGTAGAACTATATTTTTTCATGAACACTGATACCTCTTTTAATACATCCCATTATTTTATTAGCCCTGGCAGCAGCTGCCTGACACTGTCCACTAAAGTGAAGTTTACCATCCACCCATACACCCAAGTCTTTTTCTGTGTCTGTTTTACCCAGTGTTCTACTTTAAGTACATAATCATAAATGTTATTTCCTCTACCCAAGTGCATGACCTTACATTTATCTACATTAAACTTCAATTGCCACTTCTCAGCCCAATCCTCCAATTTACATAAATCTCCCTGTAATATAAAATTATCCTCCTCTGTATTGATTACCCTGCAGAGTTTAGTATCATCTGCAAATATTGAAATTCTACTCCGCATGCCCCCAACAAGGTCATTTATAAATATGTTGAAAAGAAGCGGGCCCAATACTGACCCCTGTGGTACCCCACTATGAACTGAGACCCAGTCCGAGTACGTACCATTAATAACCACCCTTTGTTTCCTATCACTGAGCCAGTTTTTAACCCAGTTACACATATTTTCCCCTATCCCCATTATTCTCATTTTATGTACCAACCTTTTGTGTGGCACCGTATCAAAAGCTTTTGAAAAGTCCATATACACAACATCCACTGCATTTCCCTGGTCCAGGCTTGAACTTACCTCTTCATAGAAGCTGATCAAATTAGTTTGACAGGATCGATCCCTCATAAACCCATGTTGATACTCTGCCATAAGGTTATTTTTCTTGAGATACTCCAGTATAGCATCTCTCAAGAAACCCTCAAGGATTTTACCAACCGTAGAGGTTAAACTTACCGGCCTATAATTTCCCGGCTCAGTTTTTGTCCCCTTTTTGAATACTGGCACCACATTTGCTATGCGCCAGTCCTGCGGTACCGACCCTGTTATTAAGGAATCTGAGAAGATTAAAAATAATGGTCTATCTATCACAGAACTCAATTCCTGTAGTACTCTGGGGTGTATGCCATCCGGGCCCGGAGATTTGTCAACCTTAGTGATATATAAATATAGGTATATATATATACAGTGCCTACAAGTAGTATTCAACCCCCTGCGGATTTAGCAGGTTTACACATTCGGAATTAACTTGGCATTGTGACATTTGGACTGTAGATCAGCCTGGAAATGTGAAATGCACTGCAGCAAAAAAGAATGTTACTTCTTTTTTTTGTTTTTTTTTAAAATTGTGAAAAGTTTATTCAGAGGGTCATTTATTATTCAACCCCTCAAACCACCAGAATTCTGTTTGGTTCCCCTAAAGTATTAAGAAGTATTTCAGGCACAAAGAACAATGAGCTTCACATGTTTGGATTAATTATCTCTTTTTCCAGCCTTTTCTGACTAATTAAGACCCTCCCCAAACTTGTGAACAGCACTCATACTTGGTCAACATGGGAAAGACAAAGGAGCATTCCAAGGCCATCAGAGACAAGATCGTGGAGGGTCACAAGGCTGGCAAGGGGTACAAAACCCTTTCCAAGGAGTTGGGCCTACCGGTCTCCACTGTTGGGAGCATCATCCAGAAGTGGAAGGCTTATGGAACTACTGTTAGCCTTCCACGGCCTGGACAGCCTTTGAAAGTTTCCACCCGTGCCGAGGCCAGGCTTGTCCAAAGAGTCAAGGCTAACCCAAGGACAACAAGGAAGGAGCTCCGGGAAGATCTCATGGCAGTGGGGACATTGGTTTCAGTCAATACCATAAGTAACGTACTCCACCGCAATGGTCTCCGTTCCAGACGAGCCCGTAAGGTACCTTTTACTTTCAAAGCGTCATGTCAAGGCTCGTCTACAGTTTGCTCATGATCACTTGGAGGACTCTGAGACAGACTGGTTCAAGGTTCTCTGGTCTGATGAGACCAAGATCGAGATCTTTGGTGCCAACCACACACGTGACGTTTGGAGACTGGATGGCACTGCATACGACCCCAAGAATACCATCCCTACAGTCAAGCATGGTGGTGGCAGCATCATGCTGTGGGGCTGTTTCTCAGCCAAGGGGCCTGGCCATCTGGTCCGCATCCATGGGAAGATGGATAGCACGGCCTACCTGGAGATTTTGGCCAAGAACCTCCGCTCCTCCATCAAGGATCTTAAGATGGGTCGTCATTTCATCTTCCAACAAGACAACGACCCAAAGCAAACAGTCAAGAAAACCAAGGCCTGGTTCAAGAGGGAAAAAATCAAGGTGTTGCAGTGGCCTAGTCAGTCTCCTGACCTTAACCCAATTGAAAACTTGCGGAAGGAGCTCAAGATTAAAGTCCACATGAGACACCCAAAGAACTTAGATAACTTGGAGAAGATCTGCATGGAGGAGTGGGCCAAGATAACTCCAGAGACCTGTGCCGGCCTGATCAGGTCTTATAAAAGACGATTATTAGCTGTAATTGCAAACAAGGGTTATTCCACAAAATATTAAACCTAGGGGTCTAATAATAATTGACCCACACTTTTATGTTGAAAATTTATTAAAATTTAACTGAGCAACATAACTTGTTGGTTTGTAAGATTTATGCATCTGTTAATAAATCCTGTTCTTGTTTGAAGTTTGCAGGCTCTAACTTATTTGCATCTTATCAAACCTGCTAAATCTGCAAGGGGTTGAATACTACTTGTAGACACTGTGTGTATATATGTGTAATATATATATATAATTATATTTTTTATATATATATAATCTCTATCCAAGTATAGAAAAGAAGGGTCGCACTCCACAAGGATCTGGATGAAAGATGAAGCTTTAATCCAAGCACATATCAGGGATACAGGTGGTGGGGGAGGGTGAGGACGTGCAGCGCCGGACAACGGCGGCCGTTTCGCAAATAACTTGCTTTTACGGGTCCAGTGAAGTCAACTGGACCCGTAGAAGCAAGTTATTTGCGAAACGGCCCACCGTTGTCCGGCGCTGCACGTCCTCCCCCACCACCTGTATCCCTGATATGTGCTTGGATTAAAGCTTCATCTTTCATCAGGATCCATGTGGAGTGCGACCCTTCTTTTCTGTACTTGTATTTTTCATTGTCTTTGCCTTGGAATATGCACCCGGATCTCCCCTGACTTATTGGGAAACTGTGACAGCCAGTCGTATGTGGATCAGCTGTGCCCGGTACTCCTCACTGCTGCTCTTTTGTATATGTATGTATGTATGTATGTATGTGTATATATATATATATATATATATATATATATATATATATATATATATAATATATAATATTATTTCTTCCCTTCTGTGTACGTTTCAGCATTGAAGTTGCAATACCGGAAAGGATAAATTATGGAAATCACAGGATGGATAGACATGTTAAAGAGGTGGTTCACCCCTTTTCATTACTGGCCACATTGATATTATATTGAAGAACAACAAGGTTTCTCTCAAATACCTGGTGTTGCTAATAATGCCTGTGAGCTCTATTGGGGTTCGCTCACTCCCTTCAAGAGACCCCCCCCCCCCCGGGCTCCTTGACCTCTGATGTTCGGTAATGTCAAGTCAACTGAGGCCGGCCCCAGTCTTCCTGAGTGTTTTGGCTGTGGGCAGTTTCACCGCTCATCACAGCCCAGCATCTCCCTGCTCTCCTTCACTGCAGGGAGTCACAAGCAGGAGCAACCCTGGGCGAGCGTTGAAAAGCCGCTACAACCCAGTCACTCACGGAGACTAAGGCCGGCCGCGGTGATATCAGGCCAACAGGAAGTTGACATGAGGTCACGGAGCCCGGGGGTCACGCGAAGGGGGTGAGCGGACCACAATAGCGCCGCTCACAGGCACTATTGGTAAAACAAGGTATTTGAGAGAAATCTTGTTTCTCAACATATCGATGTGGCCAGTAATGAAAAGGGGTGAACCACCTTTTTCATAATATGCAAATGATCGCAAAATGAAAACTATATTTACAAAACATGAGCACGAAATGCATTTACACACCTTGGTTGCTATCCATTAGAGTTATTGTTCTGTTAAGGTGGATGCACTTGGCCACGCAAATCGATGCACTCGGCCACGCAAATCATTAAGATCTGATGCTGGCACTTCTCTTTGCTGTTGCCGACCAATGACATCCTAGATGTTGTTGATGGGGGGTAAAAAAGTAAATAGATGCTGCAGGCCATCATAACATGTTTAGGGTACACAGGCGGATCACAGTTGCACAAGGAACATGCGGCCTGGCGTTGTCAGGTCGAAAAACTGTTCTCGGGACACTTTGGAGAAATGTCCTGGTTCCACGATTGATCCATAATGCAAGTGTAATTGGGCATCACATTTTAAAACTGAGGCATCAAACAGTGTCTACACAAATCTTCAGAAGGAGCTTTCATGACATTGCATTATGAGCCAGACTTCCAGCTACAGGTTTTTCATTGACCTCAGACCACTTCCCTAAAAGGTTATCACAATGCAAGCAAGACTGCATTGGAGGCTGGAATGGAGGTTTACCTTCTTCAGCAATGGGTCCGGTATTGTCTTTGAGGCAGTGATAGCCGGAGATTGGTCAGGAGACCATGCCTTCATGAGGAAATGTCACACCAGTTCTATTCTCGGGATTACAGTGTTGGGTGGCATACTGAAGGGTGGCTAGACTCCTCTAATCTTCACTCCAGGTGTGCTAGAAGCTCAGCATTACAATTATTATTAATTATTGCTTGTGGAACCAGTGGTATGGCCATTTCTCCAAAGTTTTTGCAGGAGCTATTTTTTAAAATGACAATGTCAGGCCACAGATTGCTTAAGCTACTATGAGCAGCTTGCTTGGTCTAAACAAGCTACTGTGGCCTGAAGCATGTCTGGACTTGTCTACCATTTGTCTAAGGGGTACTTTGCACGTTGTGACATCGCTACTGCGATATCGTCGGGGTCAAATCGAAAGTGACGCACATCTGGTGCTGCTAACGACGTCGCAACGTGTAAAGCCTAGATGCGCCGATAAATGATCGCAAAAGCATCGAAAATCGGTGATCTGTGTAGTGTCGGTCATTTTCATAATGTCACACCAATACGAGATACGATGTTGTTCCTCGTTCCTGCGGCAGCACACATCGCTGTGTGTGAAGGCGCAGGAGCGAGGAACATCTCCTTACCTGCCTCCACCGGCTATGCGGAAGGAAGGAGGTGGGCGGGATGTTACATTCCGCTCATCTCCGCCCCTCCGCTTCTATTGGCTGCCTGCCGTGTGACGTCGCTGTGATGCTGCACGACCCAATGTGATTAGTTGGCAATTGCAAAAGGATCTGCATGCCAAAATGTATTAAAGGGAACCAATCACCAGGATTTTTGTATATAACTCAAAGCCTGTGCTATACTGACACTATCAGGCTGATTCTATACATACCTGTAGTGGTCAGCTCAGATGTTTTAGGTTTTGAAATCCAAAACAGTAAAGTTTATAAAATTAGTTGCTTTTTGAGTGGTAGATGAAATGAAGCAGATAATATATTCATAGTTATCCCCTCTCTCTGTTAGAATTCGCATAAGCCTTATACAAATGACTCACTTTGTTGCAGGACCTGTGTGAGGTCATACCCGTATGACCTGCTATCCAGCTTTGTTGGCTGAGGCCACGCCCCTTCTGGTCACATGGGTATGATTTCACACAGGTCCTGCAAGAGACAAAATGAATAGTTTGTATAGCACTGGCTTTAGGGTATATACGAAAATCCTGGTGATTGTTTCCCTTTAAGCATGGGAGAACATTCCTCAGACAGCCATTAATAAACTCATTGATAGCAGACAAGAAGTATAAAGGGGGCTTTACACGGTAGCGATATCGCTAGCAATTTCTAGCGATAGCGACCGTGTAAGTACCCAACCCCGCCCCCGTCGCGCATGCGATTGTTTGTTTGTGATCGCTGCCGTAGCGAACATTATCGCTACGCAGCGTCACACATACTTACCTGGTCGGCGGCGTCGCTGTGACTGCCGAACAATCCCTCCTTCAAGGGGGAGGGACGTTCGGCATCACGGCGACGTTACCGCAACGTCACTAAGCGGCCGGCCAATCAAAGCGGAGGGCCGGAGATGAGCAGGACGTAACATCCCGCCCACCTCCTTCTTTCCTCATTGCGGCCGGCGGCAGGTAAGGAGACTGTCCTCGCTCATGCGGTGTCACACATAGCGGTGTGTGCTGCCGCATGAGCGATGAACCACAACGCTAAACAACCCTTACCGATTTTTGACTTTGGGACGACCTCTCCATGGTGAACGATTTTCACCATTTTTGAGGTCGCCTAAGGTCGCTGGTAAGTATTACACGCTGCGATATCGTTAATGACGCCGGATGTGCGTCAAAAACAACTTGACCCCGGCGACCAAACATTAATGATATCGTAGTGTGTAAAGCCCCCTTTAGTGCGTACTACTCTTCGCATGATACTCTTACTCGATACGGAATAAACTGACATGGTATGAAAATTTTGTTTACATTAATTTCATAATTTGCATATTAACATGGTTGTGCAACCTGTGATTTACATAATTCAACAACTTTTGCTTCCTGTTGTCGCCATGTCAATATTGAGGACTGTGTATGTTTATCTATGTGTGTATATATATGTGTATATATATGTGTATATATATATGTATATGTATATATGTATAATTGAGTGTGTGTGTATGTATATATGTACATAAGTGTATGTATGTATATATATAGATATAGATATATATATATATATAGATATATAATATATAGATATATGCACACACAATGGTGCTCAAAAGTTTATAGACCCCTCGTTATTTTCCGTATTTCTGCATAAATTTCAAATACCACCACATCAGATTTTCACACACATGTCCTAGAAGAAGATAGAGAACAAATAGGTTAAAAATATTAGACTTTTAGCCATTGTTTTTTATTGAGGAAAATGATGCAATATCTCTGGTCTATGAATGGGAAAAGTATGTAAATTCTTAGAATTAGCAGATAATTTGAAGGTGAAATTATAAGAGTCTAATGTTTTCAATCAATGGGATGATAATCAAGTGTGAGTGGGTGACCTTTTATTTAGAGAATTGGCATTTTATCAACGTCTAGTTTTCACAACCCGTTTTTAATAGAAGTGTATCCTTGCACAAACGTAAGAGATTTCGAAGGACCTCAAGAAAAGGTTGTTAAAGCTTATCAGTTTGGAAAAGGTTACTAATACTAAACCATCTCTAAAGAGTTTGCACTCTATCCACAGTCACAGGTGGTGAACAAATGCTGGGAATTCAAGCAGTGCACAGCGCGCTTCATCAGGGCGGCCTCAACTGTCCTGCCAATTTTTCCTTTTTGTCTTGTTCTTAAACTTGTTTGGATTCCTTATACTGTATTCTTTACTTGTTTTTAGCGATCTGTCAATAAAGTTGTTTACTTTTGCATTTATATATGGTCTTAGTGATTCTTCTCATGTTAGCATATTTATGATATGCTACATGTGACCTGTATTTGTGGGACTTTATGGGTATTGTAAGTTGGTTAGGGACATGATTATGTATCACTTACCAATACTGTATATACCGTAACTATTAAATTTTCTCCTCCTGTACTTGGTGGAGCAGCGTTCCTCACAGGCTGCACATCACTGCTGTCTTCAAAATGGCTACTAATGGAGGATCATGTGACCAGATCTCTGTCAACATCCTCCAATTGAAAAATTGCTAGTTTGTTTTAAGTAGAGAAGTCTGATGGATAGGTTTCATCATATGCTTCTCCATCAGCAGCTATTTTAAGAAGTGGAGTACAGTCTGTGATGAAGGGGACCACGAGCGTGCAGCATTTCACAAATCAGAGGAACCTGTATTACTATATACTAATAGTAAGTATTATAAATTATGAAGTGGGACAACATTGCTCACTGCATCCCTAAATTTCTTCAAAAGAAACTTCCCATCTGACTTGTAAGTGACAGCATACATCCAGCAGTGTAGTTGTGTACGTATGTATGTATGTATGTATGTATGTATGTATGTATGTGTGAGTGTCTGTGTGTGTGTGTGTGTGTGTGTAATATATATATATTTATATATTAAAATCAGTGCAGACCAAAGGTTTGGACACACCTTCTCATCTCTACAACAACTGTTAAGAGGAGACTTTGTGCAGCAGGCCTTCCTGGTAAAATAGCTGCTAGGGAACCACTGCTAAGGACAGGCAACACGCAGAAGAGACTTGTTTTGGCTAAAGAACACCAGGAATGGACATTAGACCAGTGGAAATCTGTGCTTTGGTCTGAGTCCAAATTTGAGATCTTTGGATCCAACCACCGTGTCTTTACAGAAAAGGTGAACGGATGGTCTCTACATGGCTGGTTCCCACCGTGAAGCATGGAGGAGGAGGTGTGATGGTGCTTTGCTGGTGACACTGTTGGGGATTTATTCAAAATTGAAGGCATACAGAACCAGCATGGCTACCACAGCATCTTGCAGTGGCATGCTATTTCATCCGGTTTGCGTTTAGTTGGACCATCATTTATTTTTCAACAGGACAATGACCCCAAACACACCTCCAGGCTGTGTAAGGGCTATTTGACTAAGAAGGAGAGTGATGGGGTGCTACGCCAGATGACCTGGCCTCCACAGTCACCAGACCTAAACCCAATCGAGATGGTTTGGGGTGAGCTGGACCGCAGAGTGAAGGCAAAAGGGCGAACAAGTGCTAAGCATCTCTGGGAACTCCTTCAAGATTGTTCGAAAACCATTTCCGGTGACTACCTCCTTGAAGCTCATTAAGAGAATGCCAAGAGTGTGCAAAGCAGTAATCAAAGCAAAAGGTGGCTACTTTGAAGAACCTAGAATATAAGACATAAAAAAGTGTGAAACAACTGAAAATAAGTATTTCATTCCACATGTTTTAATTCATAGTTTTGATGCCTTCAATGTGAATCTACAATTTTTAAAGTCATGAAAATAAAGAAAACTCTTTTGAGAAGGTGTGTCCAAACTTTTGGTCTGTAATATATATATATATATATATATATATATATAGATAGATAGATAGATAGATAGAGATATATAGATAGATAGAGATATATAGATAGATAGAGATATATAGATATATATATATATCTATATATATATATATATAATATATATATATATAATTTTTAGAGTGAACAATGGTGTCCAAGACATTGTCTTTCTATAATTGGACATTCACATTAATACAGCTGCCTGCTTATTGTGATGAGCTAAACGTTGACTGCCCCCAATAAATGCAGCCTATATCTAAATCATTGTAATATGTTGAGTCCATTTGGTAGATTATTAGCATTGATTAACAGAATATTTACGGTTTCTTTTTCTTTACAGAAGTAAAATTTAAGAATTGGACAGAATTTCTTTACCTAAGCTCCATATTTTTCCTATGAACTATTATGGCATGTCTACATGATACCCGCACTCCCTCACCGTCCTTTGCCAGTCTTCTCTCAGATGGACCTATAAGACATCTGGACATTGATACACCACCTGGCTGCACCCCAGAACAAGAACTGACCCCCACACAATGTGTATTACGTGATATGGTACGAACAGAAGTCACACTTCCAAATGATGATCCTTCATCTCCTCTTACGCACAGCGTACCCCAAGATCCACAAGAACCTGAGGACAGAGGTGGTGGGGGTGCAGCAGGTGGTCCCGGAGATGACAGACCATGTCGTGCACTTGGAGACAGCCGCATGCAATGTCAGGCTGGAGTTGGTTTCTTGGGTGGACTTTTTGGCTGTCTGAGGCCAGTCTGGGCAATGATTGGTAAAACGTATTCAACTGAACACAAACAACATGAAGGTAGGAAACCATTTACAGTGTCAGTATGTGCTGAAAGTTGTAAAAATATAATGTATAATTGAGTCAGCTGCTAGACCTACATCTGGACTCTATTTGGACTATTTCTACAAACATGCAAAACATGACCCCTTCCCCCATGCTTTTCAGTATATTCTGACTTAAGTCAATGGTAAACTATTCCTATTACCATGTCCCTTATAATTGGGATAGTTTTAATTAGTACGTATGTTAATGTGAAAGTTCCTAAATATATGTATGCTATTCATTCTACAGTTATTAGGACTAAATAACTTTGCCTACTTAATAGTTTGGACTACCAAAAATTGTGACCCCAAGGCAGGGTGAAATGGCAGTGAAGACATAGAAGAAACCAATACAGAGTGAGTGACAAAACTGAAATCATAACAATAAATAAGTTTGAAAATAGTAAAACTTTACTGAATTAAATACAAATTATTAAAAAAACATACAAAGAAGTCCCAACATACAGACAACGACAGATTGGTGAGTAAGCACTGTGGGAACCCAGTCGTAAAAAGACCCCAGTGGTAACAAGTGTCTATATTTCAAATAGAGTTGAGCGAGTACCTAACTATTCGTTCTTGCCATACTCATAACGAATACTGTCTAATACTCGCATATTCATTCAGAATAGCATGTGCAATGCAAGTGAATGGGGAACACTCACAAAGTAATGAATATCGTACTATTCGTGCAAGTAGCGAATAGTGCGGAATTTGGGTTACTCGTTACATTGCGAGTTTTCCCCATTGACTTGCATTGCACATGCTATTCGGAATAAATACGCGGAGTGGTAGACAGTACTCGTTATGAGTATAGCAAGAAGGAATAGTTAAGTACTGGCTAAACTCTACAAATATTTGTAAGAAATCTACTACAAAGAAACCAATAATTGTTAGTTAAATATCTGAGATCAATATCCTATAATAAGGAAGGTAAAGAGTACAATCAATGTATAGCTCACAGGAGAAAGCTATCATAGTAAAGATAAAAACAAGATGAACGTAGTATTAAAGAACTCAACCATCAAACACTTCACGTGCGTTTCGCCAATGCTTTGTCAAATGTTATGACTTTAGTATTGTCGAGGGACCCAAACATTTCACCTTTTTCTTTTGTCCCCTTACCCTTCGCAGCTATAATATAAAACACCGATAATAGGATTGGATTACATGGCCACAGGAGCCTTTTATTTAACATATATAGATCAAAGTGGAGAAGGGGTTAAACCCGCGCAATCCGCCAGATAAATTCAGAGGAGATGTTGATAATTCAGAACATTCTTTTATTCCATGGGTCTACGCGTTTCAAGGTCTGTGACCTCTTCTTCAGGACCAGTAAATCAACACTACATGTACATACAAATGAAGCTCTTTTATACCTGTGGTAACCACAAAGTACCGCCTCCCGGCACTTTGAAAAAAGTCAGAAGGGAAAGAAAAAAAAAAAAAAAAAATCTGCATGCATGATACAGCGTTTTTCACAGATATCATATACTTTGTAGAATGCTATTATACTGGTCATAAAAAGAATTTATATGAGAAATACACATTCATAAATTGGAAAATTATAAAATAAAAAGAAAAGGAAAGAAAAAAAGTCAAAAATCAGGACACGAACTCCAAGAAAGTTGCCCATAAAGTAGCCTTCGATTTTTGTGGTGTACGCCACCAGTAGTTCTCAAAAATCTGTGTATCCCTAAAGTTATGTTCACAAGGTTGTGATATATGCGTACAATTAAATAAAACATATGTTTAATAAATATATTAAAAACATTTCAATATAGAAAAAATGATAAAGGAAAGAGATGAAATAAAATGATAATAAAAATGCATAATTTTCTGTGAACTTTTTAACATATATAAACATCAGAAAATAACTTGGATTGGGTCAGGTCCTCTAAGCTCATAAATCTGGTGATTTAAATAATAATAATAACCTTAACATTAAACTCCCTGCTGGACCACACTTACTCCCAGCCGTTACCACCAATTTGGGAGCACCAATAGAAAAGGTGGGGGGGGGTAAGAATAAATACAAAACAAGGGATCCAGCATTCCATTGCCAGTGGTCCCCCAAATCACCAGGCCACCAACCAAAACTGGCAAATTAAAGGGATTCATATCTCTATGAACCCCCATTAACAATTGACACCAACTTTGAGGACCCACCCCAACCGCTGATAGCCACCATGACTCTGCTACCGCTCAATAGGGAGGGCGGGCAAGACTTTCCCAGAGAAGTTCAGGTCAAAGCGATCCTCCACCCCCAGGCTGACCTATATAAACCCCAATGGTCCCCTAGCCCCCACACCTTCTTGGTATCTGCTCTCCCTTAACCAAAGTTATACCGGCCTCTACACACCATGGGTGAGGTTCCGGCCTTATACTAAGCATTGGTGAAATGCGCTTCAGGTGTTTGATTGTTTTATCTTTACTATGATGGATCTTTCCTGTGGTCTATACATTGATTTGGACCCTTTACCGCCATTATTATATTATATTATATGGATATAATGATTGGTTTTATTGTGGTGTATTTCTTACTATTCATTTGAGATATGAATACTTGTTACAACTGGGGATTTTTTTTACTACTGGGGTTCCCACAGTGCTCCCCCACCAATCTGGCATTGTGTCTGCACGTTGGGACTTCTTTGTGTGTTTTTTAATCTAATCATTTGTATTTAATTTTATAAAGTTGCACACACTGTTTTGGTTTCTTCTATGACTTTTTAGTTTACTACAATGGTCAAAGAAGTTGTACAAAATTAGAAAAACATGGGTATTTTCTCTAGAACCAGTATCCCAACCATCCAAGAGTTGTGTGTGGTATTGTACGTCAGTTTTATTGAATAGTAAGGGTCTGAGACACAGTACCCCACACAACCTGTGGAAAGGCATGGAGCTGATTTTACAAGTTATTAGACAAGTTCTTCAAGACCTGACTACCACATAAAGTTTCAGTTAAATATTCAGTGGAGTTATACTGGACTGGTAGAGTAGATCATTAAATACTGAGAAAAAGGTGAAAAATGTATCTATATTTTTCTGTGTACATTTACAAACTTGTCTTTTGTCAAGAAAATTCTTGGGAAGTTCCTTTCGAGGAGATTCAGGATCTGCAGTGGGTGGGCAGTGGTGCCCAAGGAGCCGTCTTCCTCGGAAAGTTTCATGGGGAAGAAGTTGCTGTAAAGAAAGTTAGAGACATAAAAGAGACGGAAATTAAACACCTCCGGAAACTGAAGCACCCCAATATAATAACATTCAAGTGAGTAATGTATCCATTTCCATTGCACAAATACATTTAGGTTAGGGAAACATGGGGGACTAATGCAATCATCGCATGACACTCGGCTCACGCTGGCAGCACAACGGGAGCCGAGTGTCATGCGAGTGTCACTGTGACTGAGGTCTGATCATGCGATCGGACCTCAGCTGCGGGCTGGCTCTGAGTAGGGGCGGGCTGGCTCTGAGTAGGGGCGGGCTGGCTCTGAGTAGGGGCGGGCTGGCTCTGAGTAGGGGCGGTCTGGCTCTGAGTAAGGGCCTTTTTCTTTTTATGGATCAATTGGAGATTGTAAGCATAAGGCTGAGGCCACATGGGGATTACTGCGTGTCCTCTCATTACACTCATTACACTCTGCACAGCGGCAGCCGAGTGTCATGCGAGTGTCACGCGACTGTGGTCCGATTGTGTGATCAGACCACAGCTGTGGAGGGGCGGTGTGGCGCTGTGGAGGAGAGGGAGGGATTTATCGTTCTCTCTCCTGCGTTGCCGGCTGATGCGATTGTCGCCCTGTACTCGCATTACACCAGTGTAACTCGAGTGCAGTGCTATGTTTCTCTCGCCCCATAGACTTGAATGGCTGTGATTGAAACAGGATCGCATTCCACATACAGCATGCTGCATTTGTTTTCTCGGTCCTATTAGGGGTGAGAAAATAATCGCTCATGGGAGCTGCTCCACAGAGTAATATTGGTCCTAGTGGAATGCGATTTATTTATTCATTTATTTATTTTATCACATTCCACTCGCTCCGTATTACTCAGTGTGTGCTGACCCTTAAAAGTTAAACTTTATGCCTACATTACTCATTTCAGGCAGACATTTAATGAATGACTTTTGATTTGTTGTTGTTTTCAACACCAGTGTCATAAGCTTAACATGTCAAGTCATCAATTGATGGCTGCTCTGATCTATGGCTGGTCTGGGCTTTAATTGATTGGACGCAGCTCAGTTGTTTGTCAACTAATTTTTTAATTACAGCACCCAACAAAAATCGAAAAAATCCAATATGGCAGTTAAACTTTTCCAAAGATTTCTGTCTTCAGTTAAGTTTGTTCAGAAAAGTGCAAGAATTAGACAAAAAAATGATCTAAATCTGACTGTTTTCAGCCATCCACAATTTCCATGCGCGGTCAGTTTTAGGTCCCTGGGCGTGTTTGGCAGCCTGCATAATAGTTCAACCTTTTTTTATAGTATGTCAGTCATGCCCAGGGAGTTAATTAGAAGATCTGTGGCAGGACTAGTCTAGAAGAAAAGACTCCCCCCGCTGGACCAGTCCTGTCTTACTAACACATGTGATGCTGCAGGATTAAACTTCACCCTTCATGCTTTTCAGCGTTAATAAGCAAAATAAAATACATTAACAGAATATAAAAATCCCCCCCCTCCCCCATGCCTACTTATTTGGGGACAGTCTGGAGACGTGACAGGTTCCCATTAACTACGTAACTAAAAATATATATTACTAATTGTTAACACTTCATATGAGGACAGTTAAAGGGAACCTGTGAGGTGCAATATGCACACAGAACCACGAGCAGTTCTGGGTGTATATTGCTAATCCCTGCCTAACAGTCCCTGTATACATCAGCATAGATAAAGAGATCTTTAGAAAAAGTATTTCTAAAGATCCTGTATAATATGCTAATGAGGCCAGGGACTAGTTGCAAGGGCGTTACTTCCCTTGGCTAGTTGGCCCTCTTAGCATGTTAGCACACCCCTGTGGGCATACTAAACACGTTAATGAATGTGCAGTGACACCGCACATACCTAACTCTTAATGGCAGCCGGCGAAGGATGGATGCATACTGCGTATGATCCGGAGTTCCCGGGACTTCTGGTCATGTTTACTATACCTCAGTGAAGTTGGGAAGCTTACTCCTGGTATCAGTCTAGTGCGCATGATCAGGCGTCCTTGGGACTCCGGATCATGCCCAGTACGCATCCATCCTCTGCCGGCCGCCATTAAGAGTGAGGTTTGTGCGGTGTCACTGCGCATTTATTAACGTGTTAGTAAGCCCACAGGGGTGTGCTAGCATGCTATGTGGGCCGTCTAGACAAAGGAAGTAATGCCCTTGAGACTAGTCCCTGGCCCTCATTAGCAAATAAGAAACGATCTTTAGAAATACTTTTTCTAAACATCTGTTTATTTATGTTAGTGTATACAAGCACAGTTAGGGAGGAATTACTAATATACACCCAGAACTGCTCGTGGTTCTGGGTGCATATTGGATCTGCCCGGTTCCCTAAAGGGGAATCTGTCTGGAGGGTTTTGCTATGTAAGCTGAGGACAGCATGGGTTAAAAAACAACAATTTGTGCTTCTCTTATCAGGCTCTGCGCTGTTTACTTAAACTAAAAGCTTAATCACTTGGTGATTATCATTGCTGTGACTAGGTGACTGTGCCATGTTGTCCGGCACAACCCCTCCTGTAATTGACTCCTTACTGTCAATGTACAATGTCTATTGAGAGCCTGGTGTGGACAAGACAGCTCGCTCAGGTCTGCTGCTTTGCTAAAAACTTCAGACTTTATCAGAACGGCTGCAGCCTGTAAACTAAATGATGCATTCAGAATCTCTTTGCCTACATCAGATGAAGTAACAAAAACCTGCTGACAGATTCCCTTTATTGCTGCCATACACATTAAACTAAAGTTGTCCGAACCTGCCGGTATCTGAGGGATTGGCTGATGGTGTAATATATATATAGGGGCCTCACGACAGATGATGTTGGGGGAGAGAAGGATCTGACACCTCAGATTTCCCATGGAGAAACGTTTTGTTCTCTGTGAGAAAAGCCACTGCCAGAAGAGTTTGGCAGTGACTTTCAGAGACCACGTCTGAGCACGCAGCACAGCCAAGTGTTCCTGTGAATGGGGAATCTGGAGAGAGAACTGTTGGCCAAATGTTTGTTTTTCTTACAGTTTTCTATTGTGTATAAGGAGCTCTACTTACTTTTAGTACTTGACCTCTTTACTGCAATTATGTCTCAAGTTTTGTGGAGAACTAGACTTTACTAGCAGATAATATGCAATATTTAGGGATGCGGCTAAAATATGTGTCTTATTCATTTTAAGTTTAAATTTTTCACCAAGCGAGGCTTGAAATACCCGATCAGTTACATAGGTTCAATAAAGACCTAGGTCCATCTAGTTCAACCTTCCTCCACCAATTCTACATTTTGTCACTAAATCATTTATAACTGACCATGTTGTGTGTACTGAGGAAATCATCCAGCCCTTTTTTTAAGAAGTTGTTATAGTATCTGCCATTACTACCTCTTGTGGTAGGGTATTCCACAGTCTGACTGCTCTTACTGTAAAGAACCCTTTCATACTTAGTTGCCAGAATATCCTTTCTTCCACTCTCAGTGAGTGCCCCCAGTGTCCTGGTCTTTGGAAGGAATAAGTCCTGTGCCAGTCCTTTATATTGACCACACATGTATTTATACATATAAATGAGATCTCTTCTTAGATGTCTTTTTTTTTTCTAAGCTAAACAAATCCAACTTTTCCAACCTCTCATCATATGGGAGGCCTTCCATTCCTTGTAATAATCTAGTTGCTCGCCTTTTGAACGGACTATAACTTCTTGATATCCTTTTTAACACTGGATCCCATATTCCAGATGTGGCCTTACAAGTGATTTATAGAGGGGTAACAAGACGTTGGGATCCCGGGATCTAATCTCTTTTTATACACCCTAATATCTTGTTTGCTTTAGCAGCTGCTGCCTGACATTGAGTACTGCTGTTCGATATAGTTGATATAAGGGACTGCACACTACCAAATAGGTCTTACCGGTAAATGACGCGGGTCTGGTAGTTTATGGAAGTTTGAAAGAAAAAATCAAATTGAGATTGAAACATTGTGAACAATAAACACAACGGCACTTGCCAAGTAATGATTTCACGGCCCATTTACTTAGAATACATATAGAAGCAGTACTATTTGTGAGAATCCTGTAATTAGTGGGTCCGATAAGAGATGATGATCAATGGTTCATAATAAGGATTACTGAATCATAGACATAAAGTATAAATATAGTAATTATACACTATTCATATTCATTATCGCTTTACATTCAGCTCAAGCACGTCCGTGACCGAGACCCTCCTACTGTGTATTTACTAGGATGATATTTATTGTATTACTATAGTGTTTTATTATTCACTACTGCTAACTGTTCCATTAGATCTTAATGACGTTTTTCTCTCTTATAGGGGTGTCTGTACCCAGGCTCCTTGCTATTGTATCCTGATGGAGTTCTGTGCCCAGGGGCAGTTGTATGAGGTTCTGCGTGCCGGAAGGAAAGTCACCCCTTCTTTATTAGTGGACTGGTCCATGGGTATCGCTGGAGGGATGAACTATCTGCACCTCCACAAAATTATCCATCGAGATCTAAAGTCACCAAAGTAAGTATTTCCATAATGTATGTACATATTTATTTTCATTATGTGTGTGTATGTATGTATGGATATATTTATAAAATATTTTGGAGGAATGTGCCCAAACTTTAGTAAAGCATAGGTGGAGGAGTCACCTATAGCAAACAATCAACTCTCTTCTTTAAAAGCACTACTCCAGCTGTTTTTGAGGTTTTTGACAGCACTGGAGTGAAGCTTTAAGTCCGAATCCCCTGCCCCCAGTCTTAAGGGGGCTTTACACGCTACGATATCGTTAATGTTTTATCGTCGGGGGTCACGTCGTTAGTGACGCACATCCGGCGTCATTAACGGTATTGCAGCGTGTAACACTTACCAGCGACCTTAAACGTCCTCCAAAGTGGTGAAAATCGTTCACCATGGAGAGGTCGTCCTAAAACCAAAAATTGTTAATGGTTGTTTAACCCCTTAACGACCGCCGATACGCCTTTTAACGGCGACAAATTAGGGTACTTCTTCCGATCCGCTGCTTTTTAACGGCGGTCGGAAAAAAGGGTCTAGCGCCCCCCCAGAGTCGGAAAAGTTCCGGGGTCTCAGCTGCCGGGGGTAGCTGAGACCCTGGAGATCATGATTCAGGCTGGTTTTTCCGGTCCCCGCTCACCTGATGACTGGTATACACCGTATACCGATGATCAGGTTACAGTAAATGTCAGTGCCGGTAAAAAATGATTTATCTCCCATCTGGCATAAACATACATGTCAGAAGGAAGATAAATCTCATCCCTGGTGTCGCCAAAGTGTCCCCCCCGACCTCCCCCCCGACCTCCCCCCCCCCCCTCCCGAAAATCCAAGATGGCCGCGCGCACACCACAGCGCGCCGGCTGCATTTACCCTTTTCCTCTGGTTACTGTCGCATGTGCTGTCAGCTTCACCTTGGCTGGTGATCTAATTTGGGGGGACCCCCACGTTTGTTTGTTTTTTTTAATTATTTATTTATAAATTAAAAAAAAACCAAAATAACAGCTTAGGGAGCCCTCCAAATTGATCACCAGACAAGATGAAGCTGTCAGCTGTGGTTTGCAGGCTACAGCTGTCTGCTTTACCCTAGCTGGCTATCAAAAATAGGGGGGACCCCACGTCATTTATTTTAATTATTTTTTTTTCTTTTTGGGCTAAATACAAGGCTAGGTATCCTTTAGTGCCACATGAAAGGCACTAAAGGGCGTCAGCTTAGAATATGCAGGGGGTGGGAAGTTATATATGTTTGACATCTATCCATTCATCCATTGTAGCATTTTAGGCTGTGCGCCCACAATCGGGGTTTGCAGCGTTTTGGGCACAGAGTGTTTTCCCTGCATCCATATCGCTGCATTGTGTAGTAGAAGCACAGTGGAAGGATTTTTAGAAATCTCATGCCCACTGAGCTTCTTTTCTCCTCAGCATAAACCGACCTGTGGCGCAGCTTCCCGAGCCTCAGCATGTCAATTTATGCTGCGGAGATGAGTGTTCTCTGCAGGTAGAATAGAACTAAAGTCCACAGCAGCCTGAACCCATACGTGGGCATGGGCAGCTGCGTTCTCCCGTGGACAACACTCACATCTCTGCAGGAAGGCTGACACTGTGTACTAGACGCCGTGTCGCTGGATCATGGCCACATAGCCTAAAAGTGAGAATATTGTTGCTACAGCAACATTTTTGTGAAGTACCTGTGGATTCAAAATGCTTACTATACTCCTGAATAAAATCCTTGAGGGGTCCAGTTTCCAAAATGGGGTCACTTGTGAGGGCTTTCTGATGTATATGTATTTCATATGATCAATATAAAGGAGAAGAAAAGTACTAAACGGCCAACCACATAATCAAAAAACATCAAGACCATTGTCTTTATGGTATAAAAACCTAAATAAGTTTATTAAGCATAAATTCAGACAATGGTAAAATCACAATAGTAGAAAAAAGCATAATAAGCAGGAAATCAGTCCCAGATAAACATTCCCAAAACAAGGGGACATCAGCCCTATATGGTAATAGTATACACAAAAATGGGCAAGCAGCACCCTGAAAATGTAGTAGAGGAAAATTCCTCATACTACAAATACAATAAAGTATATATAGAGCAGAGCTTCTTACCCATTAGAAAGTGCAAGGTGCTAGGTCAGTGCCAGGGCAGAGGTCCAATTATCAGTGGGAGAAGCCCCAACGCGTTTCGCTTGCGTTGCTTCTTCGGGGGGCAATGCAATGCAATTTCATATGATGTATGATGAGGTACCCAAGAGGCCCTGCTAATGTGACATGGTGCGCGCAATTTATTTCAACTTTTCCAAAATTCAAATGGTGCTCCTTCCATTCCAAGCCCTCCCATTTATCCAAACAGAGGTTTTTGGCCACATATGGGGTATCCCTGCGCTCACAAGAAATTGGATAACAACCTGTGGGGTCCACGTTTTGTTGTTGCCTCTTGAAAAAGTGAGAAATGTGAAACATTTTTGTGAAAAAAATGAAAATTTTCAATATGGCAACCTAAGCTTATCAAATTCTGTTAAGTATTCGTGGATTCAAACTGCTCACTATACACCTAGATAAAAGCCTTGAGGTGTCTTGTTTCCAGAATGGGGTCACTTGTGGGGACCTCCACTGTTTAGGCACCTTACGGGCTTTCCAAATGCGACATAGTGTCCACTAATTATTCCAGCCAAATGTTCAGTCAAATGGCACTTTTTCCCTTCCGAGCCCTGCTGTGCACCCAAACAGTTGATTTCCACCACACATAAGGTATCTGCATACTCAGGAGAAATTGCACAATAAATTTTATGCTGCTTTTTTTCCTTTTACTCTTGTTAAAAAAAAAAAGCTATGTGGTTGAAGTAACAATTTTGTGGTAAAAATGTATTTTTTTTTATTTTCACAGCTCAACATTATAAACGTCTGTGAAGCACCTGGGGGTTCAGGGTACTCACCAAACATCTAGATAAATTCCTTGAGGGGTCTATTTTCCAGAATGGAGTCACTTGTGGGGGACCTCCACTGTTTAGGCACCTCAGGGGCTCTCCTAATGCAATATGGTGTCCGCTATTGATTGCAGCCAATTTTGCAGTCAAATAGCACTCCTTCCCTTCCGAGCCCTACCGTGTGCCCAAACAGTTGATTTCTACCACATATAAGATATCACCAAACTCAGGAGAAATTGCACAATAAATTTCATGGTGACTTTTTTCCTGTTACCCTTGTGAAAAAAAAAAGCTACCTGGTTGAAGTAACAATTTTGTGGTAAAATTTTATTTTTTTTATTTTCATGGCTCAACGTTATAAACTTCGTACTCACCAAACATCTAGATAAATTCCTTGAGAGGCCTAGTTTCCAATATGGGGTCACTTGTTGTGGTTTTTTGCTGTTTACGTACCTTAGGGGTCCTCCAAATGCGACATGGTGCCCGCAATCTTTTTCAGCCAAATTTCCTTTCCAAAATTCAAATATTGCTCCTTTCGTTCCAAGCCCTCCCATTTGTCCAAATGAAGGTTTCAGACCACATGTGAGGTATCACTGCGCTCACAAAAAGTGGGTAACAAACATGTGGGTAAAATTTTTGGAATTGCCTCTTGAAAAAGTGAGAAAATTGATGCTAAAGCAACATTTTTGAGAAAAAAATGACAATTTTCAATATGACAACGTAACGTTATCAAAATCTGTGAAGTACCTGTGGGTCCAAAATGCTCACTATACCCCTCGATAGAAGCCTTAAGGGATCTAGTTTCCAAAATTGGGTCACTTGAGGGGGTTCCTGCTGTTTAGGTACCTTAGGGGATCTGTAAATGCAACATGGTGCCCGCAATCTGTTTCAGCCAACTTTGCTTTCCAAAATTCAAATATTGCTCCTTTCGTTCCGAGCCCTCCCATTTACCCAAACAAAGGTTTCTGACCACATGTGGGGTATTGGCGCGCTCATAAGAAAGTGGGTAACAAAGTGTGAGGTCCAATTTTTGGTATCTTGAAAAAGTAAGAAAATTAGTGCTAAAGCAACATTTTTAAGTGTAATGTTAATTGTTATTTTTTTTCATTCCACATTACTTTAGTTCCTGTGAAGCACCTGAAGGGTTAATAAACTTCTTGGATGTGGTTTTGAGTACCTTCAGGGGTGCAGTTTTTAGAATGGTGTCACTTTTGGGTATTTTCTGTCACCTAGGCCTCTCAAAGTCAGTTCAAATGGGATGTGGTCCCTAAAAAAATGGTTTTGTAAATTTTGTTGAAAAAAATGGGAAATTGCTGATTAACTTTGAACCCTTCTAACTTCCTAACCCCAAAAAATTTTGTTTCAAAAATTACGCTGATCTAAAGTAGACAAGTGGGAAATGTTATTTATTAACTATTTTGTGTGACATAACTCTCTGGTTTATGGGCATAAAAATTAAAAGTTTGAAAATTGCAAAATTTTAATTTTTGTTCTCAAATTTCAGATTTTTTCACAAATAAAATAAAAACATATCATCCTAAATATACCTCTAACATGAAGCCCAATATGTCACGAAAAAACAATCTCAGAATCACCGGGATCCATTGAAGCGTTCCAGAGTTATAACCTTATTAAGTGACACTGGTCAAAATTGCAAAAAATGGCCTGGGCATTAAGTACAAAACTGGCTTCGTCCTTAAGGGGTTAAAGATGTTGTTCCTGCGGCAGCACGCATCGCTGTGTGTGACGCCGCAGGAGCGAGGAACCTCACCTTACCTGCGTCCTGCCCGCAATGAGGAAGGAAGGAGGTGGGCGGGATGTTCGTCCCGCTTATCTCCGCCCCTCCGCTTTGATTGGCCGGCCGCTTAGTGACGACGCGGTGACGTTGCCATGACGCCGAACGCACCTGCCCCTTGAGGGAGGGATTGTTCGGCAGTCACAGCGACGCCGCCGACCAGGTAAGTGCGTGTGACGCTGCCATAGCGATAATGTTCGCTGCAGCAGCGATCACACAATATCGCATGCACGACGGGGGTGGGTGCTTTTGCGTACGATATGGCTAGCAATTGCTAGAAATATCGTAACGTGTAAAGCCCGCTTTATACTCCCTTTCTGGCGGTTTCATCTTTTTTTCGGTCCCGTGGTGCCATCTTGTATCCATAACTTAATTTTACCCAGAAGTCAGAACTTATATCACAAGCTCTCAATAAAAATCTGAGAGCCTGGATGAGGCCAGAACGAGGCTCTCATAGACTTTCTTATAGTTGTGACTTCTGGTATGCTCCATGAAATACTGGAGCTGCTGCCAAGTCACAAATCGCCGGAGATAGACCGAAGTGGCGTTGATAACGCAAGAAAGCGGTGGCAGGTGAATATATATAAGACCGGGGGCAGAGGACGTAGATTTACAGCACCACTCCAGTGGTGAAATAAAAACAAACGCCGGACTGGTGCTTTATTATTACAATAGGCCGGAGCAAAGGACAAGTGAAGTCGTTCATGGCAAATAGCCAGGTTTCTGCTTCATTTTTCAACTAGACACTGAAACTTTCCGATGCAGGATGAGATAGAAAAAGTACTTTGAAAACAGGGAGTGCTGTATGCTAAGCAGTTGTGCGGTCATGTCACTCCTCTGAGGAGTCAGGCTAACTAGTGCTATATCTGTCTTGTTTGATGTCCCACAGGCCAGTCTCGTGCATAATCTGAGGCCTCCACAGCAGCTTCCAGTGCATGCACAGCAAAGTACGGTGTGCTAGCCAAGGCTTCATCTATACATTGCACATTCATGCCGGATGCCGCTTGCGATGACTTTCCAGCCTTTAGGACACAAATCAAGCCTGGCAGAGGACATACCTTGGGGCTTGGACCACTGATCTTTTCTGACTCTAGCAATGTCTCTGGCTATGTCTCTGAACAGACCCAAGACATATATTTGTTCCCATTCCCTTTATCTCCTCTTTTTATTTCTGCACCAAATCAAGGATTCTCATTGACTTTGGTCGAATAAGTATTTGCATGCAATTTTATGATAAAGCTGCACTAGAAAACGCATCAAAAAATGCTCTCTGTGCACATACCCTAAGGCTATGTTCACACAGGACTTTTTTGCAGCAGGTTTTCCCTGACCAAAACCTAATCTTGTGGTAGGGTATCTCCTGGGAGTCATCTGCGGCATTTTTGCAGCAGTTTTGCAGCATTTCTTCTATACTGTGGGGGTTTTTTTACTGCAAAATCATGGCAAAAACACTGCAAAGATTTGACATGCTCAATCTTTGAATAACGCTGCAACAACCAAGGAGGTTGACAAAACGGTCAGGAAAAATCCAGGTTGTGTGTGTGTGTGTGTGTGTGTGTGTGTGTGTTTTCTGAAATCTCATCGGCTATGCTGGGACTGTGAAAGGCAGAATTTTATTAGCATGAATTTGCATAAAACCAAGGCAATAATCATGCTGCAAAACAGCACTGTGTGAACATAGCCTAACGGTGCATAGAGAGAGGTAGTACAGTTAGGTCCAGAAATATTTGGACAGTGACACAATTTTCGCGAGTTGGGCTCTGCATGCCACCACATTGGATTTGAAATGAAATCTCTACAACAGAATTCAAGTGCAGATTGTAACGTTTCATTTGAAGGTTTGAACAAAAATATCTGATAGAAATTGTAGGAATTGTACACATTTCTTTACAAACACTCCACATTTTAGGAGGTCAAAAGTAATTGGACAAATAAACCAAACCCCAAAAAAAATTTTTAGTTTCAATATTTTGTTGCGAATCCTTTGGAGGCAATCACTGCCTTAAGTCTGGAACCCATGGACATCACCAAATGCTGGGTTTCCTCCTTCTTAATGCTTTGCCAGGCCTTTACAGCCGCAGCCTTCAGGTCTTGCTTGTTTGTGGGTCTTTCCGTCTTAAGTCTGGATTTGAGCAAGTGAAATGCATGCTCAATTGGGTTAAGATCTGGTGATTGACTTGGCCATTGCAGAATGTTCCACTTTTTTGCACTCATGAACTCATGGTTAGCTTTGGCTGTATGCTTGGGGTCATTTTCCATCTGTACTATGAAGCGCCGTCCGATCAACTTTGCGGCATTTGGCTGAATCTGGGCTGAAAGTATATCCCGGTACACTTCAGAATTCATCCGGCTACTCTTGTCTGATGTTATGTCATCAATAAACACAAGTGACCCAGTGCCATTGAAAGCCATGCATGCCCATGCCATCACGTTGCCTCCACCATGTTTTACAGAGGATGTGGTGTGCCTTGGATCATGTGCCGTTCCCTTTCTTCTCCAAACTTTTTTTTCTTCCCATCATTCTGGTACAGGTTGATCTTGGTCTCATCTGTCCATAGAATACTTTTCCAGAACTGAGCTGGCTTCATGAGGTGTTTTTCAGCAAATTTAACTCTGGCCTGTCTATTTTTGGAATTGATGAATGGTTTGCATCTAGATGTGAACCCTTTGTATTTACTTTCATGGAGTCTTCTCTTTACTGTTGACTTAGAGACAGATACACCTACTTCACTGAGAGTGTTCTGGACTTCAGTTGATGTTGTGAACGGGTTCTTCTTCACCAAAGAAAGTATGCGGCGATCATCCACCACTGTTGTCATCCGTGGACGCCCAGGCTTTTTTGAGTTCCCAAGCTCACCAGTCAATTCCTTTTTCCTCAGAATGTACCCGACTGTTGATTTTGCTACTCCAAGCATGTCTGCTATCTCTCTGATGGATTTTTTCTTATTTTTCAGCCTCAGGATGTTCTGCTTCACCTCAATTGAGAGTTCCTTAGACCGCATGTTGTCTGGTCACAGCAACAGCTTCCAAATGCAAAACCACACACCTGTAATCAACCCCAGACCTTTTAACTACTTCATTGATTACAGGTTAACGAGGGAGACGCCTTCAGAGTTAATTGCAGCCCTTAGAGTCCCTTGTCCAATTACTTTTGGTCCCTTGAAAAAGAGGAGGCTATGCATTACAGAGCTATGATTCCTAAACCCTTTCTCCGATTTGGATGTGAAAACTCTCATATTGCAGCTGGGAGTGTGCACTTTCAGCCCATATTATATATATATAATTGTATTTCTGAACATGTTTTTGTAAACAGCTAAAATAACAAAACGTGTGTCACTGTCCAAATATTTCTGGACCTAACTGTATTTGGCTCACTTATCTACAGAACATAGCCCACTCCTGACACCAAAATTTCAAAGTCCAAAATTACTAGCGGCCAACGATGTTTAATCAGAAAATGACATACTGGTTAAATCAGCTTTTTACCTACTGCAATTTTTACACATTTTATTCCTCATGTCATCATGTGTATTACAAATATGTAGAAATCTTGCAATTTTCACACTGGCTACTGCATTTTTTTCAAGGCTAACTTGATGTTTCAGGAACTCACATATACATTAGCAGCAATGAACAGATTCTATAGAACACACAAATACATTATATATACACATATACAATACATATGCTTTATATGTGTATATACTAGACCTTTGTATTTATTGTATTTGTGTAATTATATAGAATATACAGGTACAGTATATATTTAGTATACAGGCTCCACTGGATGGGGGATATAGTCAGGGGACAGGGTCAGTCCCAGCTTGGATTCCTCAGAGCAGTAGTGACAGGAGACGGCCCTGTCGGAGATGACAGAGATTTACTGCCTGTGTGGTGGAAGTTGGGTGCTCACTGGTCCCTGTGTGTGTGGCTGAGACACCCGATCCTGCAGCGACCACACAGTACAGAGCTCCGAGCAGTCACTAAAGCACTCTAAGACTGCGTGCGACAGTCAGGGCTCACAGCGTTTTGGACAGTGTGTTTTTTGCTGCTTCCAAAACGCTGCGTTGTACAGTACATGCACAGTGGATGGGATTTCTAGAAATCCCATATCCACTGTGCTTGTTTTTCCCACAGCGTAAACAGATATGCAGTGCGGCTTCTTGAGCTGCAGCATGTCAATTTATTGCTGCGGAGCTGCGAGTGTTCTCTGCAGAGAGAACAGAGAAAGAGACCACAACGGCCCGAACCCTGATTGTTGGCACAGGCTGCTGCGATCACCTGCGGAGAGCACTCGCAGCCTTGCAGGACAGGGCACCCTGCGTCCAGGATGCAGCATGTCCTGATCGTGTGCACATACCCGAAGGACTCGCTCACATTAGCGTTTAAATCGGACAAATGCAATGCTATAAAATCTCGCATTACACTCAGACCAATGAGGCAGAGCAGATCAGCGGTTTTCTTTCCTATGCCAATTCGGCTTGGGAAAATAATTTCAGAAAGCTGTGATTGGCAGCGAATCTCAGATCACGTGCACCTGTCGCGGGCGGGGGACAGACCACAACAGGGGGGGCGCACGAGGCGCTCGGATCCGGGCTGTGGCTGTGGCTCGAGTGGCAGCCGTCCGTCGCCCATAAGTGAAAAGGGGTTATTTACAGGGGATAGTCTTTGTCAGTAACGCCATCCATGGGTTGCGGTGAGGGATGGTGACACCGCCGCTGCCTTGCATGTGGTTGCCCAGGGCTGATGGAGCGGGGCAGCAAGGTGGGATCCCCTCCACGGGCAGGGAAGGTGTAGTCCCAGGGCCCAGAGGATGGTGAGGGATTGCAGGGAGCAGGAAACTCACAGTTCGGTTGTCGTGGTGCTGGATGAGCTGCTGGATGAGCTGCTGATTTGGAGGTTCCGTAAACACAGTCCTTTTGTAAACCAAGGCCGGATGCCGGTTGCCTCTGGAGGGGTGTGCTCGGGTCCTGCACACCGATATACAGCCAGGGGCCCTTTCTCCTGCACTTTGTCTGTCTCTCACTTGTCTGGACTAGTCCGCTTGAAACGGCCTCTGGACCAGATCCCCTCTCTCGGCACCGGCGGGCTACAACCCTGCCCTGGTCGGCCTCAGGTTCCCCGCGACCGGATCTCCGTCGCCTGTAGCCCTCACTGCCACCTAGTCAGCATGGCTAGTTCAGTCGTCCAGTGGTCCAGGGCTCCAACCCCGACTACCATCCTCTCCAGGGAGCTCCAACTCCCTCCTGTCAGCTCTCCACTGACTACAGCTCAAACTTGACTGCTGTGTTCACTTGACTTGACTCGTGTTCCCGCCCCTGACACCTCAGGACCCCTAGGTGGGCATTCTCATCCTCCTGATCCCGCCAACTGGTGTGTCCTTATTATCATGAGGGGGTGGCTAGGCTTTAATGGCTGTGTGTTGTACATGGGTGTGGGTGTTTGGTGGTAACAAGGAGGGTGAACTACTTTTGTGACTACTTGGTTTTGCCAGGGCGTCACACACCCATACAAGACTATGGGAGAGTGTGAAACATTGGACTGCACTGATGTCATGGAAGTGCAATGAGATATACGCTGAGACCAACAATGGAGAAGATGGAGAAATTAATGTCTCTCTCTTCTCACCTGTAATCCTATTCTCGCATATGAGAGAATTGGATCACACTGAATGACACTCGCCTCGTACTCGCAGCACAGTTTGAGCTGAGTATCCTTAGCATATTGAATCCAGTGCTCTCACCTTGGATGCTAGTGTTAGCCTGGCCTAATGTCTATGTCGCGGGCGGAGGAGGGGACGCTGCGCTCTCCCACTACTTGGGTCCGGCTGCCACTGGTGCTGCGGCTGCTGCTGCTCGGTGGTGGTGTGACGCCCTGGACAAGCCAGGGGTCACAGGTAATGACATCACCACACCCTACACCCCGGTTAGGTACATCAAAGCTAGACCAGAAATCCTTGTTGCCTTCCCCAGGGTCTGATGTCCACACCAGGGGGTGGAGCCAGGCGGTTGGTCTCCACCCACCAAGGAGTTCACAGTCCTGGAGGAGGGAAAACACAGGCAGTTAGAGGGAGAGTTTCTCTCAGGCAGAGCTTGAGTGCAGAAGAGTTAGTTGGAGTTGAGTTTGAGAGGTGGAAGTAAAAAGAGGAAAGTGACAGCAACGGAGCCTGAAGTTAGTTCGGGTGTGTGCCCCGGACGGAGACAGCAAGGTTAGCAGACGGCGGTGACCGTCTGCAGGAGTGGCCTATCGGAGGTGCCGTGAGGACCGTGGACGGGTGGTGACCCGGCGGTACCGGACCGGTACACAAGGAGAAGCCAGCACCATTGGCAGGGGCCTTTCGGATCCCGGCAAGGCTAGGAGTCGCCGTAAATTTGCCAAATCCGTCAGTGAAGGGGACCTCCGGGTTTCCAAACAACTAAGTCCCGATTGAAGGCAACAGTCCAACCGTATGAGAGAGACACCGCCACCGCCAAGGCACCAGTTTCTGAGGGCCAGCGCCTGCGGGCAAAGAGGGGCTCCTCCGGCCCATATCCAAGTCGGGGAGCGGGTTACCGGTGGGAACCCATCGCTACCAACATTACACAAGGTGCAGGGAAAGAGACAGTCACCGTTAACTACCGGGGAAAAGCAACAGCAGCCGTCCGTGGGAACCGTCTTTCCAGCCGTGTGTTTTACCGAGAACCGTCTCAGGCTGAGTGAGTACCACCGTGCCGTGAGGCACAGCGCTGCCCCCCGCGACCCTGCACCTCACCAGGCCCCGCACCTGGCCTGCCATCCCTCATCCTCCACCCCATCACTGGGCCCCGGGACAACCAACCCCTACCCACGGAGGGGAGAACTAACAACTCTGCTGCTCCCTGTCACCGCTCCCAGGATCCCCATACAGAGCAGCGGTGGTGTTACCAAAAATCACCACAACCATGGGTGGCGTCACGGACAATAAATCCCCAAAACCAAACCCCTTTTCACTCACGGGCGAGGAGCGCCGCTCGAGTCCCCGGGATCCGGCCCATCGCTCGAGCCATCGAGCAGCAGCGGCCGCAGCAGCAGCGGCCGCAGCAGCAGCGGCAGCCGGACCCGAGCAGTGGGAGAGCGCAGCGTCCCCTCCTCCGCCCGCGACAGTGGCTCGAGCAGTGGGTCGGATCCCGGGGACTCGAGCGGCGCTCCCCGCCCGTGCGTGAAAAGGGGAGATTTTTGATTGTGGGGGTTTTTGATTATTGTCCGTGACGCCACCCACGGTCGTGGTGATTTTGGTGACACCACCGCTGCTCTGGACGGGGATCCCGGGAGCGGTGACAGGGAGCAGCTTTGTTGTTATTTCTCCCCTCCGTGGGTAGGGGGTTGGTTGTCCCGGGGCCCGGTGATGAGGTAGGGATGAATGGCAGGCGGGTTACGGGGCCTGGTGAGGTGCAGGGTCGCGGGGGCACTCACTCAGCCAATGATGAGGACACAGTTCTCGGTAAAACACACGGCTGGATGGACGGGTCCCACAGACGGCTTGCTCCCGGCCGGTTGGTGGTGACTGCCTTTCCCTGCACCTAGATACGGTAGATGGTTCCAATGGGTTCCCACCGGTAACCCGCTCCCCGGATTGGATATAGGCCGGAGGAGCCCCTTTTGCCCGCAGGCGCTGGCCCTGAGAAACGGTTGCCTTAGCGGTGGCGGTGTCTCTCTCACTTGGCTGGACTGTTGCCTTCTGTCGGGACTTGGCTGTTGGGAAACCCAGGAGGTTCCCTTCACTAACGAATTTGGCAAATTCACGGCGACTCCTAGCCTTGCCGGGGTCCGTAAGCCCCTGCCAGATGGTGCTGACTTCTTTGTGTACCGGTCCGGTACCGCCGGGCCACCGCCCGTCCACGGCCCTTACGGTAGACTCCAATCAGTCACTCCTGAAGACGGTCACCACCGTCTGCCAACCTTGCTGATCTGTCCGGGCCACACACCCGGACCAACTTCAGACTGCTCTTTTGCTACTTTCCTCCTTCCACTTTCACTTCTCCAACTGTCCTCACTCCTCTCCAAAACTAAACTCTCTACTTTTCCCGCCTCCAGGACTGTGAACTCCTCGGTGGGCGGGACCAACCGCCTGACCCACCCCCTGGTGTGGACATCAGCCCCTGGAGGAAGGCAACAAGGGTTTTGTGTTTGACTTCGGTGTGCCTGCTGGGAGTGTGGGGTGTGTGGGTGTTGTTCTCTGTGGCCCCTGGCTTGTCCAGGGCGCCACATCTGCCTGAGCTGCCATCACTGCTGTGAAGAAGCCGACAGGCAGCAGCGAGCATCCTGCAACCCTCTTCTCCAGCAGCAGAAGAGTCCTTCCGAGGCTTGCCATTCTACACAGGCTGGAGGTTGGGAAGAGTCTCTAGTTTAGGGTGCGCTCACACAAGCATTATGACCCCCACGATTATTGGATCGCATTACCCAGAGTGCACGCACACTCTTCGGACAGTAGCGTGTCAGCTGCATAGAAATACATGCAGCTGACATGCTCCTGTCCGAAGAGTTTGCGGCCGCGTCGGGTGAGCATGTGCCGCCCCGTGTTCGGCTGCAACCGAGCCGCTCGGGTCCGGACCTTCAGTGGGTGGCTCGAGGGTCTCCGGACCCGGGGGTCCTGCGGTCACTCCGACCAAAAAGGGGTTGGCGGTTTGGGAACGTAGGTGTACGGCCGGAGCCGTGGTTTAAGTTCTTGACGCCACCCACGGGATGTGGTGAAGGTGAACACCACCGCTGCAGTTAACTTAAAGTTTTAAACATTTTTATTACCAGGGAACGGGACGGGACTAGGTCCTTTCCATTTTGCCCACACAAGCAAACCTAAACCTTGATGCTGCCTCTAAATACAGGTCAGTACCCCTTTTCCCCAGTCCAGGAAACTGGTTCGGGTCCGGGTATTGCCCACACGGGCCGGGTAATAAGTTCCTTACCCAGTAGTCTCTCAGAGGCCCCACGTTCAGGGGACCCCTGACCCGGAGGGTTGTCACCGGTCTGCATGTTGATGGAACATCGGCCTACAACATCCCGCAGGCCCTTCCTCCAACCAGCCTCTCCAGAGACTGCAGGACAATGAAAAGGTGGTCCAGTGATTATTTACAAGGCCCAATAATGTTTTTGGGTGGCCTGCTAGTTCTCGGTCTTGTCTCTATGTCAATGGGGGTTAAACAAACGGGAATCAACAAAGTCCCAACGGGGACGGGCTACCTTTTTAACACTCTTCTTCTTTAAACAGCAATCTCACGGCGCAGCTGCCGTTGCTGCCGCTCCCAGTACGGAACGTCGGCTGCCTGCTCTGGGTCAGCCTGTTCGGGGGACGGGCCCAGCCGGAGTCCTTCCGTGCCGGCTACGACCGGCACCTTCGGTATTGAGGGACCCCGCTGTGACGTGGCCTGCTCTGCCGCTTGGCAGCTATATCCCCGCCGTGCCTCAGCCGAGGCCGGGTGTCTGGGAGCGGTGAGCGTGACTTGCGGTGCTGGCTTCTGGTCGAGGATCGCCTCCGTTGCGGCGGGCGGACTGCCGGAGCCGTTGTCATCTCTGTTGCGGCCATGCTCTGGGCCGGATGGGATGCAGTTGGGGGTGCTGGAGCGATGGTGACAGTAAGGCCTGAGGGCGCAGTAGCTGGGTCCTTCCCCGTAGGTGGTACGGGCTCCGCTGCCACGGACTGAGGCAGCGGGTCGGTCGGGGCGGTGGCTGCGGAAATGGGCGATGAGGAGACTGGTGGACGAGAGCAAGCCGGGTCCCTCAGCCGAGACTGCCGGTTCCTGAGGAGCATAGGGGCGTGGGTCACTGCTTACCCACTCCTCCGAGATCATCTCCACTTCGCGTGCCCGGACAGCTGCAGCCATGCCCTTCATCTCCGACGCCCACTTCGCCAGCATGAAGTGGGCTTGGGCCCACGTACTCCGACACATCCTGTCGCGTTGGTATCCAGGAACGGGTTGCCGCAGAGTCCTGGCGTCCCTGCACTTCACAGCGTTGGTTATATGCCGCTGATCTTCACCCGCTCCCCCTTTGTCTTTTCGCGGCCTTTCTCTCTCCGGCCGGTAAATTTCGTTTTGCGACTTCCGGCTTTGCAACACGGCCGTGTTCCCAGGGGGCGGGGCTTCAGTTTTCGCGCTCTTTTCACGGGGAAGAAGACTCTGGCGAGAATCTTCGCACCAAAAAATGGCGGCAAGATGGCGGACTTGGAAACTTTTACAGCGGATCACCGCTGACTGTCCATACAAGGTGCACTTCACAAGGTAAGTGAATAGGTAAGTATCCTGTTCGTGATGCCATAAATCGGGGTGTGCCGCCCCGTGCTCAGCTGCAACCGAGCCGCTCGGGTCCGGACCTTCAGTGGGTGGCTCGAGGGTGTCCGGACCCGGGGGTCCTGCGGTCACTCCGACCAAAAAGGGGTTGGCGGATTGGTAACGTAGGTGTACGGCCGGAGCTGTGGTTTAAGTTTGTGACGCCACCCACGGGATGTGGTGAAGGTGAACACCACCGCTGCAGTTATGGGGCACTCGGGGGAGATGTTGCGCAGCAAGTTGTTAACCCCTCCGTGAGTAGGGATGATGGCCCCGAGACCCGTTGGGGGTGTTTTGGCGGTGCAGGGAGGTGGGCGGCCGGAGGGCACTGGTGTACTCACCATTAGAATGAAACACTCGAGTCTCTGGCAAATCAAGATGATGGTGGTCGGTGCCCGCAGCCGGCTGCAGTTGGGTTCCCCCACACGGTTGGTGGTCTCTTCCTTTCTCCTGCACCTGTTTGAGTTGTTGGACTACCTGCGCTTGCAGCGTCAGGAGTCCACTTCCCGGCTTGTGGATGTTGGAAGAGCCCGTTTGCCCGCAGACGCTGTCCGAGTCGGTTTTCCGGGTCGGTACCGGCGGGCCACTACCCTGTCTCGGGCCACCACGGTTCCACCGAGCCGTCTTGCCAGCTCTTGCAGACAGAGACCTTCGTATGCCTCCTAGCCAAAGGTGCCCGGGCTCCAACCCTGGCACCTGTCAGTCTGTCACAGGCCTGACCTCCACTTCTGCTCAACACTAAAACTGAACTCTGCCTGTGTTTTCCTGTCTCAGGCTCTCTGAACTCCTCGGTTGGCGTGTCCAATTGCCTGGCTCCGCCCCCTGGTGTGTCCATCCAGCCCTGAGGGAGTTGACTAGGGTGTAAATGGTTGGCTGGTGTTACTTAGTGAGGGGACTGGTGTTGTGCGTGGCTCTATCTGTGACTACCTGGCTTGTCCAGAGCATCACAAGCGCACCCTTACAGTAACTGGCTGAGGAGAGGAGAAGCCGGAAGGAGGAGCTGCACACACTGAGCTGCCTGCGAGCAAAAAAAGGCCAGCGTGGCAGCTGAGGTACGCAGTGTTCCTGTGGCTTCTATTTGAATAAAATTGACTTTAAAATTTTAAATGCACGTCCCTAAAGATTCGGGGTTTTACACTTGTGATTTGGGGTGCCTCGCGATACCCCTGGATACAGCCCAGTTCTCATGACCCCTTACAGGTCATTAGAACAGTGCAGTTTTTTCGGCACGTCATGAATATCTTGGATGCTTGATGTAACGTAACATATTTTACTATATTAAGAGTGGAATTTTAGAATTTAAAGATGATAGAATCCCGACCAACGTTCTATAGGGAATGTATTTGTCTTCCAGTCATCGGTACAGACTACATTTAAAGGGGTTGATTGAGGTTAGGAGAACGTGGCTTCTTTCTTTTAAAATGTAGTACAAATCTCGTTCATATATTGTTTGTGGCGTTCTGTCCCAAATTTCATCTTTAACACCAGATACGGTCCATGGTACAAGATGGGCAATTTTTCTGAAACAAAATCAGTAATGTCATCTCATCTTCATCTATTGCAATGCTATAAAAATGTTCTGACCCTATTCACTAGAAGAAGGAGCCTTATAGTAAATTTCAATGGATTTATATTGCTTTTATATAATAGTGCATTGGTGAATTGGCAATTTGTGCAGTTAATCTATTTTCTTTGTCTGTATGTATGATTGGTGAATATGGTATACTACCCATGGTACTAATAGAACATTAGCTTCTACAGCTCATGTATTTTCTTTTATTATACACAGCATGCTGATCACTTATGATGACTTGGTGAAGATATCAGACTTTGGTACATCCAAAGAGTTGAGTGACAAAAGCACTAAAATGTCCTTTGCGGGCACAGTAGCCTGGATGGCGCCGGAGGTCATACGAAATGAGCCTGTGTCTGAAAAGGTGGACATCTGGTAAGTGAACAACGTATCATGATTAATGTCCTGTTGTCATTGTGTCATTACTGCTGATTGCAGATTGTCTTCAATATTCTATTACTTCGGCAGTCTGAAATATACTCAATACAGCAGTGTACTGTAATATTATAACCTGCTATAGCTATTTAGCTATAGCTAAATAGTACAACAACAGGGAACCTCCAATATGATCAACATAACTGTAGATCACAACTGAGCGCTACATGGCAAATATGATAATCCTGCTGTAACAATCTACAGGGTCTGGAGTCTACATCATCTGTACTATTGATTGCTCCTCGGTCATTGGGCTACTAGAGCAGATGCTGTGACTCATTCTTTGTTTTGTCTGTTTCTCATATTATGGGGCCAGATGTTTGGGATTACCAGTAATCTCTAGTCCTGCTTAATTCCTTTACTAGCCAGAGAAAGCCGGTTCATTTTAGGATTGTAGCACTTTGTGCCCAGCTTGTCTTAACTTTCTAATTTTGACCATTCCGTCATCCCTTGCCTTTTCTTCAATCCTCTGGCATACTTTGTCTTGCCTCATCTTGCCTATTACATGATCTCGTTTTATCTGTCTAGCCTATCACTGAGTACATAGGGGCGGGGGATGGTAAAGTAACAGTCAGATCAGGGCTCTAATATTAATTTGGATCCAAATGCACCATCGAGACAAGAAGACACCACTTTGTCAATGATGGAAACACAGTTGGTGCTGAAGAGCTCTAACGTACAAGTGTAGGACTGCTCTCTGAGTGGATGTCTTGTTTCATCTATATAAGCCCCACATTCTTACTTAATCATGTACAGAGCTATATTTTACATACATACGCTAAAGACATTGGAGCTACTACCTGCTTAAAGGGAATCTGTCAGCAGGATTTCGTACTGTAAGCTGAGGACAATATGCTGCAAGGGTTAAAAAAAGGAAAAAACTGTGCTTCTCTTATCTGTATTTCAGCTGTTGTTAAGG